>NW_017803191.1:441366-454212 GCF_001625305.1 Branchiostoma belcheri
TTCTGGCGTCTCTGATAGTAACCCACCTTTGTCACGGAGGTATACTTGTGTCGTCACAGAAAGTCCATGTATTGTGTCGTGTACTTTGTTCTAAAATTATTGTGACATAATCCTTTGCGACGACACAAATGGAGACAATGTTACTTCAAACGTGGTGACCATGTGTTTGTTTGAAAATAAACAGACCGTTACCAACTAGCTCTGGTTGTTCTGGAACATCTCTGTTCTGCCCACCAAACAATGCGTTACTAGAACGTTCAAAGCGACGATGTGTATTGTTCATCACAGTTCATTGCGGTAACAAAACACAGGGTGGAAAACAAGCCAGCAGAAAGCCGTTGAGCAGTCCTTGGTGCTGAACGCGTCATATTTTCACGCGAATTCGAACGTGCTACTTACTGATCAGGTGCGCTTCGGCACATATAATTGTGCCACACGAATAGCCCTCCATTTTTCTTTCTCTCGCAAGATGTGTTTGGGGGAACATCTGGAACATGTTTGTCTCCAATCGAATTTGCGGACTACTGAACTTGAATCGGCTCTTATGACTTGGTACAAGTACATGTATATCATTTTGACGTTATGGCCTTCTTTCTTCATTAATCATGTTCAACAATGTGCGGTTAACCGCTGAGGGAAGTATTTTTCTATTCAAACCACCTGCATTGTTCATTCGGGGGACAAAACCTAAAGACAAAAAGTAGGCAGCCATGGAACTGTCCTTGGTGCTGAACACGACACATGTAGTTGTGTCACACAAATGGTAGTCGATATTTTCACACTCGATATTTCTTTCTTTTTTTCTTCTCTCTTGCAATTGAAAAAAGTGTTGTTTATTTCTGGACACATTTGTCGCCAATCGAATTTTGCGGACTCCCGAACTTGAACTTAAATCAGCTCTTATGACTTGTTACGATTATATCATTTCATAGACATAATTTATGGCCTTCTCTCTTTAAAGCATTAATCGTATGTTCAAAAAAGGGCGGTACATCCCTGAGGAAAATCTTTCCTATTCGAACCACGTACAGTATATAATAAATACACAAAATCATGAAAACGACAAACATGCTGCCAGAGCCTTTGTCTTATTTTTTACAATATACACTCTACACCATGTATGTTACATCCACTGTTAGGTGTGCTTCTATCACTAACAGTGATCCAATCTGTAAAACATCAGTTTTCTTCACTGATAAAAAAGTGCAAGAAGTTAAATTAAACCCCAGCTGTGTGACATCTTCCACTGTCTATGAAGACATTTTGGAGTACATAAACAATAACCCTATAAGGGGTTATCTATGATATTTGCTGGCACTGCAAATCCAGCAATGATGTGCTACTAACACCCGTCTATTCCAGGGTTTTCCCAGGGTCCATCATTTGATGGAATCTTGTTCTTTTTGTTATGGCCATAACACAAATTATGGCCAATCAGCCATATTGACAAAGTTGCGAGTCTAAGATGAAAAAAGGTTAGAATTCTTTCAAATCCACCCAGAAGTTAGCATGGGTCTGTTGGGATGGTAGAATAATTCTGCAACTGGGAAAACCCTGCCATAGACCCCAAATCTTTTAGAAAAAAACTTTCAAAAAGGTTCATCCAAGTAATCACCTGTATTGGTGCAACAGAGGCAGTCCTAAAGGAACAAACCAGGCAGTATTTACAAACAAATGTTCAAATTAGGGCTTATAATACCCATTTAACACAGCTTGTACAAATTCACTGTATTTTGGCCAAACACCTCAAAGTTTGATCAAATCTCACATTTTTTAATGTAAAATTCCCTGTCCACACATCTCTGGATTTACAATTATCACATTTGCATATAATATTTCATATAATAATCTACTGCAAAAAATGTCTTACTCTACGACTTTTAGCTTTCTCCAAATAAGAGGAAAAAATTTACATACAATATTTTGTCTTTTTTCGTTGGTGAGATGGCACTGGTGGATACATGTAAGATGGCATGACTACAGGGATGTCTGTACATTCTACTGATATATACGTACATAACATATATTCTGTTTTGTGAGTGCTTCACAGTGTATTCACATGATCTATGTTCAGAGTTTTCTTACAAACGTGCATATAAGCAATTAATGGCACCACAGTTGCTTTGAACAAGCCAATGTTGTCAAGATTCACATACTGCTAGTTTGCTGACATGTGTAGGTACTGTATTTTTGTTCACAACAACCAAGACACACTTGTTACACAAGGTAAACCATACACACACTGCAAACAGTGAAGTCACATCGTTAGACCTTTGTCATATAATATGTACATGTGTATCAAAGGTTGATGAAAAGGGTATGTTTCATATTTATGAATCAAAAATACTGAGGCTTGCTGCTCTTCATGTTGAGAGTGTTTTTACGATATGGCAGTTTCAATCTGAAATTCATTGGAACTTTCCTACATCTAAAGCCATACGAATCTATTTTATTGGTTCTCGGAGTTAGAAAAAATTGTGGTGAACTGGAAGATCAACCAGAAAACCCAGTCTGAGGGAAAAACTGTACCTTGGTTCAAAAATTTCTGGAACAAAAAATAATTAGATTCACGTTAACCTCACTGTGCTATGTTTTTATGCCGTACTTACATGTAGATTAAGATATCTCAAGCTTTGGAAATAAATTATGGTGGCCTTAAGAGAATTGATGGAAGAATTTTCCTGCTGTTCTGTGGTGTAACAACTTGTACAAACAAAACTTCAACCTTTCCGCTCCCAAACCTACCTTTTAGTACCACATCTGTATTTAAGACTAAGATGCCAGGAAGATGTTTAATGATTTCACAGTCAATTATTATTTGTGAAAAACTTTCTTTACAACATAGGACACATCCTCATTACCATTTTTTAAGCTTTGTCCAGTGGAATATTAAGAAACCACCGGTACTGGTAGTGTAGTGAAAGCTGCCGTATCATACCAATGGATTAGGCAAATCCTGTTGATTAGAGTAGTAACACCACTTCAACATCTATTCCAGTTGTGAAGCACCAATGTGATGTCCAAACTGGGATGAAAGAACTGTTTCCAAGATACCAAAACTGTCACACAAAAGATATTCATTAAAGTTACTCTGATATATAGACTAGAAGGTCTTGTTGCCCACTCATACTTTTAACCAATAGCATTTTGTACCATGACAGAATGACAGGCCAGTTGGTACCAGTAGTTTTTGCAACATTGTAGAGTGGCCCTACCATGGCTCCTATAGCACTGGCCTACCATATCCATTTCATCTCTAATAGAATTCAGCACCATCCATATTTCTGGAAAAAATTGCATGGTACAAATGGACTTATACTATAGTAATCAGCATATAAAGTCTGTCAAAACCTTTTACAAATACAGCATTGCTTTCACACAAAGAAAGAGTAAAAACCATACTTTCCACACGTCAACCTGAAAAAACGTATTCTACAAGGCACGTATTGTATAGAACTTAATTGAAGTTGTGCTAACGTTGGAACGTGTGGTTTCCATTCCAACTCTGGTCGGTTCCCCCTGCCATTTAAATGGCAGAGGCCAAGTGTCCCCCAAAATTGTGGACGGTTGGACCATACCACTGCAAAGCAGGGAGTAACCGAGAAGTTAATAAAGCAACAATCATTATAATATTATGGACTTTACAAACTTAATCTACCACTTGTACAAAATATTTCCTCCATGTCACACCCCACCATGCCTCACTATGCCAGCAGTGCTCTGATGTTCTTGGGCGTGGTCTCATCATTCAGGTGCTTGGTTGTGTACCTGGATAAAAAAAAGCATTGAACTTCATTCTAACTCTGAAAGCAACATTTCTCTTACATCTGTGAATGAGTTTATGCCAGTTAGAACAATCCTGCATTATAAGGAGCTCTTTGGATTGCATACTGATTTTAGACTTGTATGCCCTTTAATGTAAAGCAATTCCATTAATGTAAATACAATGTTAAGGACATATATCCGCTCTATGTCGTAATTCTAGAGCATTTTCTTTACTACCAACGCTGAATTGAATTTGTTGTGATGTTCTTACACCAGTTCAGCCACACATTTGGCTGCAAACTGTGGACAAGTTTCAAGTTGACAATGAACCATTATTACCATAAAATACATGACAGCAGAGCTAAGAAACAGAGGAGATCAAGGGAATGTTCATTAACATACCTGAGGGCATTCAGCAGCCCCTCCACCTTGCTCGCTGGCTGGTCCCTGAGAACCTTGATACATCCCTTCATCTAAAGATAACAAAACAGTTTTTAAACATGTCTTCTGCGAATGTAAGTGGAACTCTTAACTTTGATACTGCCTTAGATGAGTGGTAGCTATTTGGGTGAATTGATAAATTATAGTAGTGCAGATGTGTACAGTTACTATACAAAAAGTCTTAAGTAAAACCCACTATAATGGTTATACAGAGATACATTGTAATTCAAACTTTTCTATTTGCAACCTGCTATTTACAAGAAAAATGTTGAAACTGAAAATATTAACAACTTCCAATTTGGAAAGCTAAGAGAATAAACAAAGGCTTAATCAAGCAGGCTGATTGTAGAAAGCAGAAAAAGGTGACTTGAAAAGTGCTTCTCCATTTTGTATAATATACCAACATAGCCCACATGTACAGTACATATAACAGGGTAACACTTACATCGATACCCGATTTCTTGGCGAAGGCGCCGACAGGATGAACGTGGTCATACAGAATAATGACCCCGACCATCACCCTCAAGCAGAACAAAATGGTCTCCTCATTCTCAAACCGCTGATAGTACTCCCTGGAAAACATACAGGTGAGTTCGAACAGCATCTATTTGCACTTCATGGTTAAATTGCTAGGTGGCATCAATAGCTGCATGTACTTAGCTTATGCACTGGGTACATATCTTTGAATGATCTCTCCTGAAAAATTATTCATGCATCTTCAAACATGTAATTTGTACTTTAACATTCTGCCTGAACTCCACAGATGTGCACAGCAGAGACATAGTTTAAGTAGTACCACAAAATTCCACATATTTTTTGACATAAGAAAGGTACAGATTGCTTTCACAAAGACAGGGCTCCCCACCATTGGACCCCAAGAAGTGTATTCCCCATGTTACTTACGGTGTTTCCAACATGACCTTACACACCGCTGCCATTGTGCTGAGACAGTCAGTTGTGTTCTCAATGGGTAGATGTTTATTCTGAAATATAGCAGAAAACACAAATGCCACGACATAATAATATGTTAGAGACATTAATAAGGTCATCTCAATTCCACAGTTGATAGACAATGCATTAAAACTTAAATGTCTACACTTGCTTAAATTTCCATCTGATACATCTTAGGGTACAACTATTACTGTAAAAATCAATTACGCTGTTGTGGAAAATGTGGTTCTCCAAAAGATAGACCAATTCAGAGTTTTGCTCAGCTTTAGAATATTTACAGTTAGAACCAAACCTTACCTCGGACACAAATCTTGTGGTGGCCTCGCTCAGTGTTTTCAGCATGGGTGTGGCCTCTGCATAGAACAGGGACATTCTGTTGGCCACTTCACTGGACACCTCATACACACTGCCCACTCCATCCTGTGGGGACAGAGGAGGACATTAACATACAGATGGGGGGAACTAGGCTTCTCCCCTGAGGAGTTGCCAAAATTCACTGATTTAAACAAGACAACCACAGTAGCACATGCTGGAACTGCTGACAGGTTTCATTCAGTCATGACACAAAGGCATCACAACTGTTGCACATATTCATTATGTCCTAATGTACTGTAAGATGCAGTTCAAAAATCAATGGCTAGGTGGTGCTGCTCACTTTTTACACAACAGCATTCCATGTACATGATACGATATACATGTACAGTACCTTGATCTGGCTGTTCATCTTCATTCTGCTGAGTGTTCTTCTGTAGTAGCTGAAGTCGTTCTGTATAGATGGGGTCATCATCTGCACAGGGAAAACAGAACAGTGGAAAAATGAAATGAGTCCATGGCTACAGTCTCACCCCACTGATCAAACATACTGTATATTCATTTACTTTTGCAGGAGGGAAAGGACGGTTTTCACGTTAAAAATTCACTGTTGAAACAATTCTCTGTGTAGCCATGCAGCAGTCATACCAAGGAGACATATTCCTGGTGACATGGATTTTCAGGTGAGAGGTCACTAAAGAACTGCAAGAGTTACAGTATTCCCTGAACTGACCTTCAGGTCGTCAAACTTTAAGGTAAAATGTAGAATCTCGGCGAACTGTTTAGCCAGAGCCTGTTGTCTCTCCAGGTGCTGGGTGGGTGTGTACGGCCCCGAACACAACGCCTGCAACAGCTGCGGTAATACATTTTCTGAAAACAAAACCAAAACACATCCATTTCAAACCTGTCTTGCAAAATGTGGAATAAAAGACTTGAAAATACCTGAGTTTCTGGGTATAGAGCATGCCTTTGAACACCAACAGATTTCTTGTACCTTCTGCACAAAGTCATGATATAACATCAGCATTCACTGATCTCTATGGTATTTTATATCATACCCGGGCCGCGATAACGTTCGATAACGGGTTCCGGACCGGTACAGCACAATAGAACCCCACAAGCATGCAGACCTTCATACAAAATATTATAGCTTTCACTAATGTATATGTTACAAAATAAAAATACTTTGTATGCCTTTTTAAAACAAATGCACTATTTTGTGCTTTGTTGATGGCTAACAAGGTGCCAGTTGTGTGACAGGAATCACTATGGACCTACCTAACTCTGTGGAATACTCGTAGTACTTTTTAAGTTTGACAACAGAAGGACAGACAGCTCTCCATGCCTTCTCCTGGAGGTCATCTCTGCTGGGGTTGGATATGGCCTGCGGTGACAGTGACACAAGGTACCAATTGTTAGTAGCTATAGTACAGCAGTAGAACTACAGGTCATGGGATTGATTCCCACATGCAAATGACCCAATGAATTCACGCATGCAGCCACACAGCACACACACAAGCACACATGCATGTACACACACGCATGAACACACAAACACGCATGCATGAACACACTACCAGAAACATGCACACACACACTGACACACATGCACACACATACACATACACACATGCATGCACAGTCATACACACGAACACACTATCAGAAACACACAGTACACACACACACACACACATACTTTCTACATATTGTATAGAAAACAGTATATCAGCCCAGCTTGTACCTCTCTGATCTCATTGTCAGCTCCCTTGTACTGCTGCAGCTCTATCAGCAGCCCATGTGAAGTGGAGAGGACTCTCTCTACCACCTGATGAACTTCATGTTCCGACTCTGTAGGCTGGGCATCTGGAAAAACACACAAACATCTATCATCAGAACTGCATGGGCAGGAGCATGTATGTCTAGGGGGCGAGTAGCCATGTCTTTGAGACTGGAGGCCAGTAGTTAGAACCCTGGCTCTTGTCGATTACTCATGTCTTCTACGCTATCGGAAGGGGTTACAGTCCTGTGTTTGTGGATAGCCACACTATGAGTAGGTTTAAAACTGACTATGATTATCAATAAAGTGTCAATCCCAGTGTGTGTGGGAGTAGGCTGACTGCAAAACTGATATGTTATACCTTGAAACAGTTTGCCATTCATGTGATGCAAACGAACAAAATAATGAATAGTCTCTCCACTACCAAACTGTGCTGACTCCTACCACCAAACACTGACTCACTGTCCTATACATCTGGAAATATACTTGCATCAGTGACCACAGAGCTTGTGAAAACCTTGACCTCTGTTTACACTGTGTTACACAAACTTCTTTGTCCAGGCAAATAGGGCCGGTTGTAGTCAAGTCTCTGTTTAAAGAACCACCAGGTAATGGGAACTGTTGACATAATAAATTGGAGCACACAATTCCTTTTCACAATGAAATCACTGCATCCATGACATTGCACTAGTTGTAGCACAAGTCCAGGGTACATGGACAACCAGAAATTTCATTATTCAATATCACTTTTTGGTCACAAATTGTCTCCAGATCATCATAATCCTTACCGGTACCACTTTAATGAAGGTCCATAGGGCCAATTGGTTGTAGCTACATAGTGTCAGAACTGTGTAGAATTACTACAAGTTTTGGAGACTTCTGAGGAAAGCTCATCAGTGCTGGCAGTTAACTAGTAGAGAGTAGAAGTCCAAACACACAACAATACATAACCCAAAGTCTTAGCTGGGCTGTTGTAGTCTTCCTCAGTATTATACTGTCCTTAGTCAAAATGGTCACTGCAAAAAAGGTCACTACTGTTTTACAGATATACATGTTAACAAGAGAGCTTTAAGACGAGACCAGACTTTACCAGGTTGGCGAAGAGACGAGAGTGTGCCTTGAAAGCTCCCCAGTATAGCAAACTCTACTTGTTGTGTGTATTTTTGAAAATATTAGTCAAAAGAATGACTTACTTTCGAAGTCCAGGAAGATGTCCACCTTTGGTGTGTTATCATCCTTGGACAGCACCTTCAGAAGGTTTCCCATCCCGCCTGAGATACCTGCAGGACACACAGGGACAGCACGGATATAAAACATGCATACACAACAGCACTGAATCATCCTGCAAGTAAACAACTTCACACCATCCATGACATGAAGAAAACATGCATGGAAGTGACAGATATCTCCTGCAATAGACATCTTTTTTTGCTTTATTCCTCCATGCTTTTCTTGTGCAACTCTTTGAAAGTTGCACTCCGGTTGTAGCAGTGCTCTTCTGTTGGGGTATCACTATGTCTTTCCCTGTTACATGTACCGGTATATTTGTAGATTTTAAGCAAAACAGTAACAGCATTGCAATAGCCAAACAGTCAAATGTTTATTTTCAAATTCTTTATCTTTGAATAAAATAATGTCTAATTTATTATATCCAATCAGTAAAAGTAATTCGATGTTGATGTTTAAGAAGAGGAAGAAGAATGTTCATGTGTAAGCCTGAGGTACACAAAAAGGTACAAAACAAATCCACATACAGTAAGCTATTATACATTTACTGCAGAACCGAAAACAATATTACATTTGTATGCATGACCCGACAAGACAAATATGAGTTATAACATTGCTTACACATTGCATACAGAACACACGTATATCATACACCAGCAGTGATGTCTTGCAACACAGTTACGAAAGAGCTAGCGGCATACCTAGGAAAGGATGCAAAACACATGTTCAACAGATCATGCTACATGTAGCTAAGGGCATGTATGATCAGGCACATTTCTTGCACATGGCACAGAGCAGATGTGGGGTAGACAGGGGCAGGCAGCGAAGGTAGAGATCACCAGCACGTCACAAGTCACAGATGGTCCACAATCTTACATGTTCTCCCCAGAAATTCATCTTATCATACACTTTCATAAGTACAGGCAACTATTTTACTAGAAAGGCCACATCTGCAACATGTGTAAATTTCTTCAGCTAAAGTATCTAATACCCAATGGACATATTTAACATTACATGCTTTTATTCAATGCAGTGTACTTAAAGATCATACAACTTCTCATTTACAGGGCCTGTTCTTGAACTAAAACCTTGTGAGGAATTTATCGGTCCGACTTCATGAAATAACAACAGGCCGCTTATGAGCAATGTACATAACTTCTGTCTTCAATCATATTCTGGGGATTTGAGAAAGTGTTGAGTGATCGCTTGGGAGACATTTACAATAAAAGTAATATCTCAAGTCCAATCAATCCCCATGCAAAGTGCAACGTTTTACAGTAATGTGACACTTAAATGAAACATATTTCTGGAGAGAACACTTGGCCAATCCATTCACATGCACAGGAGTCAGGCTTGGAAGGGATGCGTACTTACAGGCACAACTGTCTTTGTCCGTCACGGACATCTCGTAAAAGACATGGGTTTGCTGGGAAACAAAATGGGCAGGACAGAAAAATGATGACATATAGAGAAAAAACAGCCAGCATAGTGTAACACAGGGTGCCACCATCCGAAATGTCGGATGCAATCCCTTTTAGAAAAAAAAAAACTTACAACATGTCCAAGATGGGGCAGACCCTGGGATCCAACCCCGACCACAGATCCATGGAATTTGATCCATATGATGAAGCAGTGAAATCTATAACTACATACACCATATACATGTATCAAGGCAACCTTTCTCATGATTTTCAAACATGCTTATACAACATGTCTTACAGTGATATTACCTTTACCTTATTTCAATCAAAATATTACGATAAAAAATTGATGTAAAATCATACATCAATCAGCATTTCTGTACAATTTTCAGAGAAAAACTTTTAAAATCTTTAATTAGGATAATACTACTTTCAATCTGAAACAAATATATTAGTTGTACACATGTTTCTATATACATGTAATAATAATATATTGCAACAGGCAAAGAAAAGCAGCCAAGTGCGCAGCCCTTTTCCCCAAAGCCCTCCCAATGGACTAACCTGTTGAGGTGCTGCCATGCATATTTAATGCCTATAAATATTGAAGACCATACTGATAGTGTATCAGTAATAGTGCCTGATGCTGCTCAGTGGTGGGGGTGGGTACTTCCTGCAGGAACAACTCAGCCGGATAATTACTTGTGTATACCTCCCCACCTCCCATGGGATGGTCAACCTGTTGCTATTCAACCCCCATCAATTATGAATACATTGTGTTATACACACACATCATGGCATAACTAACAGTTAAGGCAAGCCACATCCTGTATTCATAGATTGTCAACAGTAGCAAAAAAATGTATCAGGGGACTATGAAGGAAACCTTAATCAGAAACATTTATTTTCATTTGTAATTAGGCCACACCAATTTAATTTCTTGGTTAACGGATTTTTCAAGAAAAAAAATGGAGCGGGCGGGCGAAAAAAAAATAAAAATAAAAATTTGAGACTACCTGCCATACAGCCATGTATAAAGCAATCCATTAAGTTAAGTTACAAAATGATATAAGACATTATATTGGACACTTATTGAACTGAAAGGACCATTACTACATGAGCCACTTCTTTTACATCCCTTTACAATTATTCGTATTATTTTGCAAGATACACATCTTTACTGTATGAACAACAAACTGTCAGTTGACAAGACTCCGATCCAACTGGTTTCACTTTTATTCATCTTTCAAAGTTCCAAAGAGTGGTTTAAATCAGGGAGCTCTGTTCAGATCCCATTGTTTTCTTAGAGTTGAGGGAACACAGCTTACCACTGGGCTGGGCATTCTATTGTGTCTGGCTGATATGGAAGTTATTTAGAGCTTGAAATTTACAATATCCTAAATATATGCTTTAGACAAATTTCCAGGAATGTTTAAAAGTTATTGTCAAAAGAATTTACTACTTAAACAGATATTTTATTTCTTTTTTTTATCTTTCCCCAATTCCCAAATACTACCGGTAGTATCCATTTTATATTTCCCATTATACACTTTAGGTATGCTACAGCTACATTATACATAGCCAAAATTCAAACAAATAGCCACATTGACACACTCTTCAAGTTGCCACAAATTCAATGGTCTAGGGTTTCACAATAAAGTCCTTGATGTATGGGGATTTTTTATTTGTAGGGGGAACCATTTTATTCAAAAATTTAGATATAATAATTAATGCATTATTTGCAATTGTACTCCTGTTTATAGGTATCTAAATAAGATGTAACATTGTTAGAATGCCACAAGCACATGTAGTATTTTTCACAGAGTAACTTCTATAATTAAAGGGACCTGTTTCCCCCTACTCGAAGTGGACTCTTCCGACCGTGAGAAAAAGTTGCTTTAGTGAATGGACATACGTGCATGTGCATGGAGGACTTTTTACTTTGCCAAATTCCCATGTTTGTGGTAGGATTTTGTACTTTTTGAGAGTAATACAGTTTGTGATGCCAGAATACATTGTTATGTCGTGTTATTTTTACATATTCCCTGGAAAATAGATCGTTTTGAAGGTGTGTGTGCATGTGCCGCCCAGGCCGAGTTTATACGTTGGGCCGATCACTTTTAACGCCCTTTACTAGCACGTTTCCGACACAATACGTGTTTCAAAATATAATATATATCTAAAAGGGAGATGATATGTTGTTACAGGCACGATGACTCAGTAAATCTGCCGTACGTTTGTCGTCAGTGAAGTTTTGTCCCATGAATGGTGACATGACATGTGCAAAGGGGGTGGGGGGCGAGTTCTATATCAAAAGAATTTGACGAACTTTTGAAGAGGCAACCTAGCTTTCCAAACAAAATTGCACTCAGAAAAACGTTTCTGCCTTAAAGCAATGTATTTTTAATGCTGTTAACTATGCCCAAATTTTGAAAAATTACAACGTACCGGGTGGATTTTGGGGCCCCCGATTCGGGACCCGAGAGTATGGATTTTTGTTCTGTTTTTATTTTTATTTCATTTTGGCAAAAAAACGAAGCGGCGAATCCGTTAACCAAGGAAATAAATTGGTGTGGCCTTATATTGCAATAAAAATAATTGCATGATATTGTATTCTCGAATTGTACATTGATTTTCTCCAGGCAAGGGTAGAAAACAATGTGGCAAGGAAATAGGAATTCAGTTAATTTACCACAATGCAAAAAAATTAATTACCAGTAATTTGACTAAATATAAAGAGTTACAGAAAAACACATCAAGAATAAACAGGGTGAGCGGGGTCTCTTTCCAGATTGAATACATATATATACATCAAAAATACTACTAGAGGGTTTCTATCAAAATACCATACATTTTTATGCCAAAAAAACAGTTACTCAAGCAACTGGATGTGATTTTTGAAACGGTCAGACGATTTCATCTTGGCATTCTGCTACGAAATCTGACTTACCT
>NW_017803191.1:454232-460620 GCF_001625305.1 Branchiostoma belcheri
ATGGTCCACAGTCTTACATGTTCTCCCCCAGAAATTCATCTTATCATACACTTTCATAAGTACAGGCAACTATTTTACTAGAAAGGCCACATCTGCAACATGTGTAAATTTCTTCAGCTAAAGTATCTAATACCCAATGGACATATTTAACGTTACATGCTTTTATTCAATGCAGTGTACTTCAAGATCATACAACTTCTCATTTACAGGGCCTGTTCTTGAACTAAAACCTTGTGAGGAATTTATCGGTCCGACTTCATAAAATAACAATAGGCCGCTTATGAGCAATGTACATAACTTCTGTCTTCAATCATATTCTGGGGATTTGAGAAAAGTGTTGAGTGATCGCTTATAAGACATTTACAATAAAAGTAATATCTCAAGTCCAATCAATCCCCATGCAAAGTGCAACCTTTTACAGTAATGTGACACTTAAATGAAACATATTTCTGGAGAGAACACTTGGCCAATCCATTCACATGCACAGGAGTCAGGCTTGGAAGGGATGCGTACTTACAGGCACAACTGTCTTTGTCCGTCACGGACATCTCGTAAAAGACATGGGTTTGCTGGGAAACAAAATGGGCAGGACAGAAAAATGATGACATATAGAGAAAAAACAGCCAGCATAGTGTAACACAGGGTGCCACCATCCAAAATGTCCGATGCAATCCCTTTTAGAAAAAAAAAAAACATGTCCAAGATGGGGCAGACCCTGGGATCCAACCCCGACCACAGATCCATGGAATTTGATCCATATGATGAAGCAGTGAAATCTATAACTACATACACCATATACATGTATCAAGGCAACCTTTCTCATGATTTTCAAACATGTTTATACAACATGTCTTACAGTGATATTACCTTTACCTTATTTCAATCAAAATATTACGATAAAAAATTGATGTAAAATCATACATCAATCAGCATTTCTGTACAATTTTCAGAGAAAAACTTTTAAAATCTTTAATTAGGATAATACTACTTTCAATCTGAAACAAATATATTAGTTGTACACATGTTTCTATATACATGTAATAATAATATATTGCAACAGGCAAAGAAAAGCAGCCAAGTGCGCAGCCCTTTTCCCCAAAGCCCTCCCAATGGACTAACCTGTTGAGGTGCTGTCATGCATATTTAATGCCTATAAATATTGAAGACCATACTGATAGTGTATCAGTAATAGCGCCTGATGCTGCTCAGTGGTGGGGGTGGGTACTTCCTGCAGGAACAACTCAGCCGGATAATTACTTGTGTATACCTCCCCACCTCCCATGGGATGGTCAACCTGTTGCTATTCAACCCCCATCAATTATGAATACATTGTATATACACACATATAATGGCATAACTAACAGTTAAGGCAAGCCACATCCTGTATTCATAGATTGTCAACAGTAGCAAAAAAATGTATCAGGGGACTATGAAGGAAACCTTAATCAGACACATTTATTTTCATTTGTAATTATATTGCATGATATTGTATTCTCGAATTGTGCATTGATTTTCTCCAGGCAAGGGTAGAAAACAATGTGGCAAGGAAATAGGAATTCAGTTAATTTACCACAATGCAAAAAAATTAATTACCAGTAATTTGACTAAATATAAAGAGTTACAGAAAAACACATCAAGAAATAAACAGGGTGAGCGGGGTCTCTTTCCAGATTGAATACATATATATACATCAAAATACTACTAGAGGGTTTCTATCAAAATACCATACATTTTATGCCAAAAAAACAGTTACTCAAGCAACTGGATGTGATTTTTGAAACGGTCAGACGATTTCATCTTGGCATTCTGCTACGAAATCTGACTTACCTATGATTTTGTTTCACAAATTTCACAACTGAATACAAATGTAAGATTCTGTAGAATATATCAAATATCAAATGTTGTCAAAAGTCTCCTCAGGAAGACAGATACCACAGGGGAGGCTGATGGAATATCAGCAGGTATTACCAGTCAACTCTCATGACATGACGAATGACAAGATTGATTCTCTTCCCTGCTTCTAATGACAAAAAAAGATAAATGACAGCGAAACACCAGTAAAATATATCAACTTCAAGATATGGCAGCCACCAGTGGGAATATGGATGGTGGATCACTCCTATGATACTGGATCATTTGGGGACTCTAAGAGTATTTGGGATTAAAGGTAAATTGAAAAAAGGGCAAAAGTGAGCAAAGAAGAGATACGTATCATCCAAAACGATGGAAAGTAAAGCTCCAGATTTATCCAGTCGTAGTGAATATCATTAGCATGTCTGACCTTCAAGGCCATAAGGATTAGTATGCCAGGTCTCAAAATGGTACAATGTGATATCAAAGACAGATCTTATTCAAAATATAAATTAACATGTGAAAAAGCGCATGTTTCTTCTTGCCATCATGCATTCATGGTCAATGTTTGCGATCTCTGATTTTACCAAAATAATTCAACTAAATGTACGTGAGGTGAATGTGGCTATGTCTAGGGAGATGTTTTGATGACTAGCTTGGAGAATCACAAATCAGACACAAACAAAGCGTTACCCAACATGCATGTACCAATCAGAGAAGGTAATTGACAGAAACTCAAGACAAAGCATTTAACTTGATGGAAGCTTGTCGTCCAAAAAACATCCAATCAACAAGCTCAACTGCATTGCCATTCTCTAGACTTCCCATCAGGATACCAGACAAAAAAATCATACTGACGAGTAAGTGATCTCTCTACATTATACCTTCCACGGAATCCCATTTATTTTTGTTAAAAGCCCAGTTGCTAAAAGGTAGGGCACAAATTGGAACCAATAACCAGGGTATAACAAGTCCGGGGAGAAATCACCAAATGATGGATCTTCTAATTAAGACCCATTCCCATAACAAGGGTTATCTTATCATTCCAACTGCCAGGGTGATTAAAATGTCTGCCTCTAATGTCTGCCAAACAAAAACACTTGGAGCCTGGAATTGAAAACCTATTCATTGCCCAAAGTGGCAACATGTAGACTCCATTGAGTAATCAATAAACACGGTAACGCCCGAGGGGAGTCGTAGGTAGCAAGTTTAGTGGTAGAACATTGCTACCCCAGAGGCTGTAAAAATAATCACGATGGCGTCTCCGTTTAGTCGACTGACAAGTCAGCAGAAACGGCTAGCGGCGGTGAGTCTTGCGTGAACACAGTCCAATTCAAATTTTAAATATTCAACATGAAATATCATCTTGTTTGACAATAACAACAAACAAAGTATTGCACACAAGAATGAAAGAGCAAGGCCATTACATATTGTAATCAATGTGTATCATATAAGAAAAATAGATGTTTCTAGAAAATAATTTTTTTTCTTCAAATCTTCACGGAATACAGAAGCTCCTATTAATTCTAATTGTCTCAAAACAAATACGACTGAAATGAGTTCATTATCTTTCTTTCAGGGTCATTTCAGAATCAGGGTCATTTGCTCTATTCATTTGACTTAAAATCATAATCAGAAGCATCTGTACAATGAGTAATATCCTTAACTCCAGGAATTACCCAGCATGGCCATATAAGGAAAACAGATCTCCTTCCCGGAACAGGGAGGTTATGGAAAACCCCTTACAACTCAGACCTTATAGTACTATAATTGCGCAAGCCAAAGCCATAAAACTTTCAAGATGGCTGAGAAGATAGCCCATGTACAGGACCAGGACTTATTACCCGCTGAGGTTAGCCAAAATTGGTGTTAACTTGACATAAAAAATTCATAATGCTGAGGCATGATATCCCTCTCCTGTTCCTGCAAATTATATAATAAGATCAGTGGAACCGTAAAGTACTCAAAACCATGAAATGATGGCCAGTAAGTTGATATTGTGTGGTGAAGTAGTGGTACTGTGGAAGGAAATACATGATGGGGAGGTTGGTGTATGTAATGATCATGGATATCGGTCATCTTTAGTTTCTGCTGTCAAAATCACTGGCACAAATTGGACTGTATAACACCAAGCCTTGGATTTTGATTCAACTTAAAAATTGCAAGTTTCTATGTACAATGTACTGTATTTTAATTTTTGCGTTTTATCTGACATAAATTACATAGTGCGATTTTGAGCCCTAGATGTATACCGTAAATAATATTTATAACATGTCCTGCAATACTTGCATAGAAGTGGGGATATAAAAAGTACACTTTGGCCACTGGTGGTGGCACATTTCCATGGGAACAGATCTTTCGAGTGTAAAACAACACTTGAAATTGAATACCCTGAATATTTCAGATATCAGTCCTAGCCTCCCATCCAGTCACAAATTACCCTTTTGTGAAACATCATACAGGTTCACAGACTGTACGAATAGTACAATGTATGTGCAAACTGCAATGCTAACTAGTACAGTAGTAGGAAAATGAGAAATGCATGACAATAATGGAAAGCAAAAAAAGAGATACATTTGCTGGTAGAGATACATTTGCTAGTTTACTGGTCAAGAAATGACTGTCTTTCGTGAACCCCGAATTACATGTAGCGTGGAGACAAAATTGCCAGATTTCATGTACTTGGGGGTGAAGCAGGGGTGACATTCCCCACTTTAATACTGGAGCTAGACCACCTATCTGAACAGAAGGCTAATGTATCATATCAAGGGGTCAGCTCTCACTTTACATAAGGACATACCAGCCATTTCATCCATGCCAAATTTCAATGCTGACCCAAACAATGATTACGGAAAGAATTCTACTCAACTGGAAATATTTTGCCCTGTGTTTTTTTTTACGTCAACAATACCAAATGTTTTTCAACTCTAAACTGATGATTCTGGCACCTGTCAGTTACTGCAAATTTACACACTGTACTTCTGCATTTTCCCCATCACTGGATAAACACGATGGCTGTTTATGGATAATCATTACACAAATATTGCCTCTTTCCCTCTTCAAACTCCATGTGTATATTTTTCCCATTTTTCTGTATCATTTCTCTGTCCCGTCTTATCGTTTCAGCCAGGCACAAAGTCGTTGTAATCACGTACTTGCAGACAGGGATGCACCAAGATAAACAACATTTTGGGACCTTACTTTCAACCCCCCAACTTCCTCTTCTATTCTTTTCCCACCACGTTACACAACTACTTCCTCCAAACCTGTGTGTTCCTCCGTCAAACCTCAGGAAATCGTTTCCCAAAAGGCCCTCGTTTGGTGGTTTAAATCGAGATACGAGAAGGATAGGACAAAAATAAACATTTGTTTAAAATCGGGCTTCCTCTCGTTGCTGAACTGACAAGGACGTGCCGTTTTCGAGCGGCAACATGTGATAAATGTCATCATAGTCAATGGTTAAATTGTCAAGGGACAACCGAGGGAATTTTTGTAGGAACGATCTAGATTATAAAGATTCGACTACTCTTAACGACGGCACAGACAAAGATGGGGCAATCGAGGAGGAGAAGGAGAAAAATACCAAGAGTGGGAGGACATTTTTCTTTACCTCGGGTATCACTTGCAGCTGGGAAGGGGATGCAACTAGCTCGACACTCCCCAAACTTCCGCTCTCTGGTTTGTGACTCCCTCTCTTGGTCGGTTCGCAAAATTGTGGCTCCTAGCTGCCGGATTGAAGGCACATCTCCTCTTCTTGGGTTGAGAAGGGCTGACGGGGTACAAAATATTGTCAAAATTGGTTGATTTGGGGCGGAATTTTGTGGCTGTGGCCGGGCGATTTCCGGGTTAGTGCCGCTGGGAATTGTGGGAAGCCAACCCATAATAGTCTTCTCGTGACGTCCGAAGATGGCTGACAGGAAGAAGTCGGACGACTTTTCTCTGGTTCCAAGGAGCATTTATCCTGAAAACCGTAAGTTTTTTAGTCAGATATCAGCACTGTAAGGTTACGATTTTATCCGGGAATATATTTTGTGAAACGTCGACCATAGACATACCGGGAAAAGGGGACAGCGTAATGAGTTGTGACTGACTAATGTGTTAGCAGACGACAAGATCAGGAAGTGAAATGGCGGGAAATTTTGAAATCGATTTTTAGGAACCAAAGCAATACTTTGTGTATCGATAAC
Source organism: Branchiostoma belcheri (assembly GCF_001625305.1). NCBI lineage: Eukaryota > Metazoa > Chordata > Leptocardii > Amphioxiformes > Branchiostomatidae > Branchiostoma > Branchiostoma belcheri. The sequence goes on from NW_017803191.1 coordinate 460,271, forward strand.
ATGCAGGAGCGAGGCATCTCTGTGTGTAAAGTGTCTGTTTGTGTGGTTTGGCATGGATTGACTTGTAACGAAAACAATCGACGTGTCCTGTAAGGTTTAAACATGCAACTGCTTTTAATACTAGTCCCAAGGAGACATGTACAGGCTTGCCCCTGTGCCAGTTTTAATTCCAACTCGTGTGTGTCATGAAAGGGTTACAGTCGTAGGGAATGTCACGCCGTGTGTACCGTGACGATTGGTGTATATGTTATTTTTTGTTTCAGTAGCAGATAAAGAACTTCCAGTGCAGCTCCAGACCACTATGAGTATGACTACTGACAGAGAGGTACCAGGTGATGTGTCTGTGAACC
>NW_017803191.1:460640-465536 GCF_001625305.1 Branchiostoma belcheri
AGTTTTAATTCCAACTCGTGTGTGTCATGAAAGGGTTACAGTCGTAGGGAATGTCACGCCGTGTGTACCGTGACGATTGGTGTATATGTTATTTTTTGTTTCAGTAGCAGATAAAGAACTTCCAGTGCAGCTCCAGACCACTATGAGTATGACTACTGACAGAGAGGTACCAGGTGATGTGTCTGTGAACCAGTTACCTGGCATTGGGGATGAAGCAAAACTGACTTTCCATGGAGATGAAGGTAAGGCTCTTGTAGAGGCTGCAGTCAAATTATTTTGTCGAAAACATGATTTTTAAAGATAATTCATTGATCTAAATGTATGTGCTACGTACAAGTACAAGAGTGTATAGTAAATTTCTATTCTCTATGACAGGTGAAGTACACAGAGGGGCAGTTAACACCTGGACTTGGCCAGCTATTGGTGTGAAAGAAGATTCTCCTTTTGGCAACATTCACCTTGGAACAGGTTTGTAAGATATAACCGTTGCATGTACTAGTAATTGCTGCACACTGTTATAACTTATGATGTAGGAAATTCATAGCTTCTTCTAAAAGGTCTAAAGCTGGATTCACAAATCAAAACAATACTTTGAATGTATGACATTCAGGCTGACTAACATAGTACGCAACATAGGGGAACAGTTAACAGGTGATCCAACTCTATATACTCTTTTAGATAAAATCATGTGAGTAATTTTGTACAAATGTACCTTGCAAGTTGTGTTTTTTCTATGACGCTAAATTCTAGCAACATGACATGTTTGTTGATTGTTGACCAAAGTGTTTGTATTGATTTTCAGCCAATTTCAGCAGAATAATAGACAGCCATACTGACTCCATCAAACTGTATAGCTCTGCGAAATCTCTGGACACAACAGACAACCAGGGAAGGGATCTGAAAGCTGGAAATTTGGGTGTAGACGAGTTACATACTGTACTTGTCCCTGGTGGGGAAGGAAAAAGGGATCCGTGCAGGAAGAGATCATTTGATAACGGTACAGATAGTTTGATGGAACTAGAGCCAAAGAAATATAAGCATGACAGTCAAACTACTGAAGATGACATTCATGTCTGTGAAATGAAGACTAATAGACCTCATGGAATGGTAGGGTTACATCAGACAATCTCAGTGAACAAGAGCCAGAATGTTATTAACGATGGTTCAAAATCCATGGGACAAGAGTCCAAGTCAGATTCTAAAGATGATGAGAACAGTAGGTGTGAATATGAAGATATAGCAACAAGTTGTTGTCAAAACAGCCTTCAAGAAGAGACAGGAATGGTAGACACAGACAGACATGTACCTGCAACTGTCTGTGGAAAAGGTCATCTGGATGCTGAGGTTAGTAGGGAAATGTCAGACAAGATCAATAAGCCATGCATGCGAGAGGATGAGATAACAAACTCATCTAGTGGAAAAGTGGCAAATGTCTCAGCATCAAATACAACACAGGATGAGAGTTGCCTCCATTTGTCATGTGACGTACTTGAACAATCATGTGGCATCAATGTTCCACCTTGCACCAGTATTGGTATTGGTGTCACCAGAATGAAAGCTCAGAGTCTACAGAAAGAAGAATGTGGGACAGAGAATGGAGCAACAAGCATATGTGACACTGATGAAAGATCTGGAGACAATTCCGTAGTCCCAACCCATCCTGGAAGGGCAGGTCATATTGATGATGAAAATGATGGTCCCACTGCTGATGAAGATGACATGTTTGTTTCCTGTGGTGAGGATGCAGAGACAGACCCAGGCATAATCCGCTCACAGCGTCTTGTGATCAATGAAGAATATGTGCCTGGGAAAAGTGAAGAAGTTGAGAAGAGACTTTTTGTTACAAATAGCAGCAATTTTAGGGAGTCAGACCTGTCAGAAGGACTAGTCAACAAGGATGAGATATCGGTTACCACTTGTGTAACACCAGCTCTCATACTTAGCCCCTCACTTTCTTTATGTCAGAATGATATCTCTAGCTATAGCCTTCCAGCCAAACAAGAGAACAAACTGAATGTGACAGAACTAGATGATACCATGATGGAAAGTAATGGCACTGAAATTCCATCTCCTTTTGCATGCCAATTTCCTTCAGAAAAAGAGCAGCATAAGGCTATGACTGACATGACAAATGCAAAAGACAACAGTGCTTTAAACAAGTTTCCACAATATCATGACAATCCAGTAGAGAGGTCACTGACAACAACCGAAAGCTATTTCTTTAAAATGTTGGGGCACAACAGCAGAAACACTGTTGACTTTCAAGAAGAAAGGAAAACAAATCCTGGAGTCGCCTTTTCTGACCAGACAAGTATTCCTGATGTATGTTTGTTAGATGCAGAAATGGAAAGGCACTACTTAAACCCCAAACAAAATGAGAAAGTAGCAGATGTCACCAGTAACTCTTCTGAGAAAGTCTCAAATATCATAGACCTCCTCCTTTCTATGGTTGTTAAAGAGGTCTCTGTCAAAGACAGTGAAGACATGGAAACTAACTGTCGAGAGACAAGTTCAAGTGTCACTTCCAATGAAAAGAGGGATTTCCATGTTAGGGCCACTGTGTATCCGTCAGAAGTATGTGTGAAAAGTCCACGTCTGCATGTTCAAGTCATGGAGCAGATAGATGAGTTACCTGAGGTGGAAGAACACGAGAGCTGTGTTTGTACCAAGAGAAAGGGAAGATGGGAATGTGTATGTACTACTGATGATGATACTGATAGTGTCTATGATGGAGAAATGTCTACACCACTGGAGATGTTGCCTACTCCAGATTGTTCTCAGCCAGACAGTAGCATTTACTCCAAGGTAGAACACTTGCTCTGTTGTATGGAATCACTCCCATTGGATGAAACAGACGATGAACATGACATTCCTATGCTCACTGCTGGTCACTGCCCAGTTTCTCCTCTGGAACATTTCTCAAGTAGTCCTGAACACACACCCCTACACAGGCGATCTCTGATGGGAGCATCTGATGAGTTGAGACCAAGCTGGACAGGCATCAAAATAGAGCAATGGGACAGTCCGTCTAGGGAAGAATCTAAAGAGAAGGCAATAGAGGAGAATTCAATGGACACTTCCCCAGTGCTTGATGAACAATCTTACAAAGTGAATGTGGATGATCAACTGCAGGCAGTTACTAACAGCACAGTTGAGCAAGGGTGTTTGGCAAGACCTGAATTAGAGGAGAGAACTACTACATCTTCTAATACTCCATCTGGCTGTAGTTCAGAAAGTAGCATAGATGAAATTGATGAAGCATTCTTCAGGTCATCATCAAGCTACGTCCCCTTAGTTAGCAGAGACAACAAGAAACTTGACCAGGCCAGCAGTGTTCAAGTTGGTGTCAGTAACAATCAAGAACTGTGTGCAGATAGTGCAGCAGCGGTTTTCAATGATGAGGATGAAGAAGCAAACAATTTCAAGGGCATTGTGAAAAGGGTTGCAAGTCAGTGCAGTAACAGCCAATCTGGAGTGGCCAATGAGGAAACAATTGCAAAGTCGTACAACATAAACTGTGACAGCCATCCGAAGCTAAGTCTCACACATAACAAAGGCATCCATGCCGAAACCTCTGCTCCTGAGGATGACGTAGTAACTACAAAAGAGGGTATGTCTTTGACTGATCATTGTGATGGAAGCTTGGTAGGATTACCGGTAAGTCACAAATGTCAGCAGGTGCAATCCACCGATGGTACTACTCAAGGCAGTACATGCACGTCTTCACTTGCTTTACTTGACTACAATACAAATGTGGGAAAAGCAAGCCACAAAGAAGACACTGCACATACCAGTATTTTTACTGAAAGGATACCTTCCAATGAAGAATTTCATAAAGATATGAAAGCAAACAGCAATAACTTTCAGATGGCACATCATCTGCCATCTACAGACACTTGCCATTCTGATGGTGATGTCTCCACAGCCAGTACAAGCCTTACAGAAACCACCTCAGAAAAAGAAAACCTACCAGACATGACTGCAATGTTTCCTTGTAAGAATACTGCAGAGAATGGTGCTGTTTGTAATGCCATCACCCCTGTCAGTCATAGAACCCCAATGGGATATCAAGTTGAACCAAAAGAGTCAAGTTGTGATGTGATGGACCAGACAGTTCCAGATGAACCACTGCATTATATCAGGGACCACACTGTAGAGGGAGTACCAGGCACAGAATCTGACACTGGGACACTCTATGGTAAGATGGAATTTTCTGTACTCTGGTTTAAAGTTGGTTATCCCCATGTGTTAAGTGTAGTTCACACAAGTAGTGAAGTAACCTTGTAAGTTTGTCATTAAACATATTTGTCTTTTATGAAAATAATCTTGCACTGAAAACATTTGTATAACATCTAAAACAGATTCTGAATATGTCCATGTAAAATTGCAACTTTTGTCAAATGGAACAATTATGTTTATGTCCTTGGTACTGAAATCTTTTCCTCTCTTGATCACAAGGCAGTTCAAAGATAATTCTATTAATTTGTCCACACCTCTCCAGTTCATTGGGCAAGCTTATGTCTCATCTATTCTGTGGTTCTCAATTTTAGCAGAAACATCTACATGTCATGATGGGAAGTCAAGCAGCTTGTTCTACTGGTCTCCCCAACATATATCATACACAGAGCAGTTGGTTCCAACCAAAGCAGACATGTCATCGAATGGTACGTGTATGTCAATGGGTGGTTTTGCCTCAAGCACTCAACATATAGATATTAAGATTAATTGCTGATACTCGTATAACCAACCTCTGACTGACAACTTCTGATTTCCCAACAGTATCACATTCATTATAGTACTGTTTGGGGGGAAGTAAAAATACATGGTTCTTCAAAGATAATGAATGAGTAGCAATTTGCAATACATGTACTTTGTTGCCATTAACGTCATTTTGAA
>NW_017803191.1:465556-467608 GCF_001625305.1 Branchiostoma belcheri
TTGTGTAACAAAATGGCACAATGAGATATCCTATATAAGGGTTTGTTTAGGACTGTTCATCATCATTTGACTTGATGCTATTTTATAGTCAGTGATAAAGTGATTTGTTAAGTCTAAGGGTTATTTATTTGTGGCCTTGCAATGGACCCTCTGCTACTATTATATCAAAATGATGGACTTCAACTGTGATAAATGTTAGCTATATAATTCCAATCTGGATTAGATAGCTTGAGATACTTAATGATGATAAAATACCTCTTTCTTTTCACAGATACGTCATCATGCGGTGTCTTCGGTGTGTCACCTTTGAAGACGTGTTCTCGACCAATCCGAGTTGGTCTGTCTCGCAGGCAGAGGGTCCAAAAACTTCACCCCTACAACAAACCTAAAGAGTAGAGCTCCACACATTGCTCTATGTGGTGAGGCTGAACAATGTTACTTTTGGCATAGTAGTTATGTAAAAGTACTAAAACACCTGATGGAGTTATCGTGTTAATTTCTTGTGAAGTTGGCTGGAAAGGCTAACTTGGGGACATTGTAACCTCCTTTTGTCAGGTCTTGTGTTTAGATTCCCCTTTGCCCCATTGTTTGGCTGAAAAAATGTTAATGCTGAGAATAGAAGAAAGATCCCTTGATATGTTATACTGATGTTGAAGATAGATGAGTTGTTCCCTTTGAGTTGTGAATACATTGTACATGTATTGAATATATACTGTGTAATTGTTACTATAGATGTACAAATGTAGTCATTTTGACACTTTGAAATCTCATGTTTTTTTATGTCACTTGAAACTGTTATTTGACTTGAATTAGTTGCTAATAGAAATATATTGCCCTCTTGTGGGCAGATTATTTACAATTGTTAGAATACACATGAAGTGCCAGTGTTGGAAGAACATACTAGGTTTTGTACATTGTACTGAAGGTCTGCCAGTATTCTTCCTCAAAACAGACCATGCAGACTAGTAGATTGCAACTCTTCAGTAGACCACAAGGAGGCATCTCTATCTCATGAATATAAGACTGGGATAAAGGTCTTGCCATACTTCACAGAAAAATTGATAAGAGAAGGTACTGCAACAACACTTCTGAAAGTGAAATTTGTTGATGACAAAAGAAACTAAAAACTAGAAAGGCCGACATTTGCTTTGGAGCAAATACAGCAATGGCTTCACCACATTTTACGACATGGCAGGGAAAGAATGAGAAACACAAGGGAAAACAATGCTTAACATTGATATAACTATAGTATGAAGTAACATACAGCTAAGACTACAACAGTTGGATAGCTATTCCCTACATTATTGGTTAGGATTTTTAATTGCATAATGCAAACTGTTGATTTCAAGAAAAAGAAGCGTTCATGCCCCGCATTCCAATGCTGGAGCAGGAAAGCTTAAAATACCTACCAAAACACTTGAATACAGACATACTGTCAGTATGGAATGGCTCTGTGCAGATATTAATTAAGTTAAGCCTGTTAAATTCCAACAGCCAATCAGCAAGGAGAATAGAGGAAAGCTGCATGCCTATTGGTTGATGCCCTGCATTCCATTGTGATGACTCATGCCCAAATGTGGTAACACTGCACACTAACTCAGTAATACATTTGCTATAATACAGCCAAAAAACTCAAATAAAACCATTCTAAAAGCCTGTATCACAAAAATTTAAAAAACGCCTAGGGGTATTTGCCTACTGTACCTCCATACCAAATTTCAGGTCCTTAGGCCCCAAAATGAAGAAGCTGAATCCATTTAAAGAAATGGCAGGAGGAGAAGGAGGAGAAGAAGAAACATCAGAAAAAGCAATATGGGTTCACCACCACTTCGTGGTGTGGTGAACCCATAATGAGTACCAAAAAGTTTTTTGGGGGAAAATCTCCTCTGTATGCTTGTTTTTGCTAGAAGCAATGTACTCTATATTCTCTGTATGGATGTGGTAGAAAGAATCTGTCCACTATGATCTTATAGATTTTAGTTAACTTAATGTTGAAATGTGATACGAAGTGAGTGAAATGTCTTGCACCGGGTCTTTTAGCTAACATAGCAG
>NW_017803191.1:467628-470687 GCF_001625305.1 Branchiostoma belcheri
AAGAATCTTGCAGCTTGATTCTGTACCCTTTCCAATTTGTCTTTGTCTTTCTTTGTATATGGATCCCATACTGTCGCAGCGTATTCTAGGTTCGGTCTTACAAGTGACGTGTATGCAAGTGATTTTACTCTAGTTGGACATGCCCACAGATTACGTTTAATCACTCCCAATGTCTGTTTCGCCTTAGTTGTGATATTATTAACATGTGCACCCCACTTCAGTCCGCTTGTCAGCGTGACGCCCAGATACGGATGGATTTTTGTGGTTGCTAAAGCCTGACCACAAAACTGGTAGCTAGTTGCATGTGGTGTTCGTTTGTTTGTTATGTGCATAATGTAGCATTTTTCGGGATTAAACTGCATGAGCCATTTGCTTTGCCATTCTTCCAGGGTGTTCAGGTCTTTTTGGAGAAGTTGTGAGTCGGTCTGTGTAGAAAGCTCTACATACAATAGACAGTGACAGCAATCAATGTGACCAAAGTGCACATGATTTCCCAATAGAAAAGGTGCACCAAAGGAAATATTGTCTCTCTGTTATGAACTGTCTATGTTAAAAGACAGATCAATATGATCTCTCTATTTATTGTTTGCATATGTGAATAACTCTTAAGATATTATCTAAGAGGAATGAATCTATATATATTGTGCAACAAAAATGGCACAATGAGATATCCTATATAAGGGTTTGTTTAGGACTGTTCATCATCATTTGACTTGATGCTATTTTATAGTCAGTGATAAAAGTGATTTGTTAAGTCAAGGGTTATTTATTGTGGCCTTGCAATGGACCCTCTGCTACTATTATATCAAAATGATGGACTTCAACTGTGATAAATGTTAGCTATATAATTCCAATCTGCATTAGATAGCTTGAGATACTTAATGATGATAAAATACCTCTTTCTTTTCACAGATACATCATCATGCGGTGTCTTCGGTGTGTCACCTTTGAAGACGTGTTCTCGACCAATCCGAGTTGGTCTGTCTCGCAGGCAGAGGGTCCAAAAACTTCACCCCTACAACAAACCTAAAGAGTAGAGCTCCACACATTGCTCTATGTGGTGAGGCTGAACAATGTTACTTTTGGCATAGTAGTTATGTAAAACACCTGATGGAGTTATCGTGTTAATTTCTTGTGAAGTTGGCTGGAAAGGCTAACTTGGGGACATTGTAACCTCCTTTTGTCAGGTCTTGTGTTTAGATTCCCCTTTGCCCCATCGTTTGGCTGAAAAATGTTAATGCTGAGAATAGAAAAAAGATCCCTTGATATGTTATACTGATGTTGAAGATAGATGAGTTGTTCCCATTGAGTTGTGAACACATTGTACATGTATTGAATATTATACTGTTTACTATAGATGTGGCAGTCATTTTGACTTTTTGAAATCTCATGTTTTTTTATGTCACTTGAAACTGTTATTTGACTTGAATTAGTTGCTAATAGAAATATATTGCCCTCTTGTGGGCAAATTATTTACAATTGTTAGAATACACAGGAAGTGCCAGTGTTGGAAGAACATACTAGGTTTTGTACATTGTTCATTGTACTGAAGATCTGCAAGTATTCTTTCTCAAAATAGACCATGCAGACTAGTAGATTGCAACTCTTCAGTAGACCACAAGGAGGCATCTCTATCTCATGAAAATAGGACTGGGATAAAGGTCTTGCCATACTTCACAGAATAATTGATAAGAGAAGGTACTGCAACAACACTTCTGAAAGTGAAATTTGTTGATAACAAAAAAAACTGAAGATGAGTACCAAAAAGTTTTGGGGAAAAAATCTCCTCTGTATGCTTGTTTTTGCTACTAAGAAGCAATGTACTCTATGTTCTCTGTATGGATATGGTGGAAAGAAACTGTCCACTATGATCTTATAGATTTTAGTTAATGTTGAAATGTGATACGAAGTGAGTGAAATATCTTGCACCGGGTCTTTTAGCTAACATAGCAGTTAACATCTCTATCTCCTCCAAGTAGATACTGTGTTGACTTACGTTCCGCTTCAACAGTGAAATGTTCTACATTGCACAATTTAGGATCCTTGTTGCAGGGCGGGGTTGTTCGAAGAAAGCTCATGTTATGATTCCAATTTTTGTGCCTGTACTGTTTTTGGTTTTGCCTTAATCATGCATACACACACACACACACACAGACACACACACACACAGACACACAGACCGACACACACACCGACACACACAGACACACAGACACACACACACACACACACACACACACACACGAAGAACTACTCACAACTAGTATTTGCCATATGACCACCAGGGTATCTCACTTTATTGCATATTACAAAAGTAGTAAACTGTACACATCAATCCACAAAAACTGCATTGGAATGTTACCAACTAGCAACATTCTATATGCAAAGTCACTATTGACTCAATGTTGGTAATATCAAATTCAACCAGAAGTGACACTGGACATTGTTTAAGTTGTAAAATCCACCATGAGATCACACCAATTTAAATTGTTTCTTTGCATGTACCATATCTTCAGTTGTATGTTCAAATAATTTACAACAATCCAACAACCAATAAATCAAATTGGTGTGATCTAACAGTTTGATACGATTCCTGTTGTCACCGTTATATTTTGGACCACTTACATCAAAAAGGACATTTTGTTCGAGTTCTACAACAATGTGAAAAAAATAAATGGGGTATGACAAGCTCAGTCTGGTATCTGCCATTAACCAAAATATAAAAAGCAAGTCTACTTTTGAAACAAATACCAAAACTACAGCTTTTATCATACAATGCTAAAACAAACTTCAAAGATATTACAAGTCATCTGAGACACCTTTCAGCAGAGCAACATTGTACAAAGATATGTGTTCTGTGTGATCCATAAAATATCAAAGCAACATTACTCTATCTCAGCATTTGGCAAGCCTTAACTCACACTTGATTGCTCAATGCTGAAAAAGGATCATATGTTTTTATCCTGTGGTGCCGTGTATGTGGAAAGCTACACAAGCTAAACAACTTTGTTATATCAAATGAACAACTTTCATACTAGTATAAATACAGCCATACTGGA
>NW_017803191.1:470708-477910 GCF_001625305.1 Branchiostoma belcheri
CTAAAGCCTGTATACAACAAAAATTTAAAAAACGCCTAGGGGTATTTGCCTACTGTACCTCCATACCAAATTTCAGGTCCTTAGGCCCCAAAATGAAGAAGCTGAATCCATTTAAAGAAATGGCAGGAGGAGAAGGAGGAGAAGAAGAAACATCAGAAAAAGCAATATGGGTTCACCACCACTTCGTGGTGTGGTGAACCCATAATGAGTACCAAAAAGTTTTTTGGGGGAAAATCTCCTCTGTATGCTTGTTTTTGCTAGAAGCAATGTACTCTATATTCTCTGTATGGATGTGGTAGAAAGAATCTGTCCACTATGATCTTATAGATTTTAGTTAACTTAATGTTGAAATGTGATACGAAGTGAGTGAAATGTCTTGCACCGGGTCTTTTAGCTAACATAGCAGTTAACATCTCTATCTCCTCCAAGTAGATATTGTGTTGACTTCCGTTCCTCTTCAACAGTGAAATGTTCTACATTGCACAATTTAGGATCCTTGTTGCGGGGGTTGTTCGAAGAAAGCTCATGTTATGATTCCAATTTTTGTGCCTGTACTGTTTTTGGTTTTGTCTTAATCATGCATACACACACACACACACACACACACACACACAGATACACACACACGAAGAACTACTCACAACTAGTATTTGCCATATGACCACCAGGGTACTAGTATCTCACTTTATTGCATATTACAAAAGTAGTAAACTGTACACAAATCAATCCACAAAAACTGCATTGGAATGTTAGCAACTAGCAACATTCTATATGCAAAGTCACTATTGACTCAATGTTGGTAATATCAAATTCAACCAGAAGTGACACTGGACATTGTTTAAGTTGTAAAATCCACCATGAGATCACACCAATTTAAATTGTTTGTTTGCATGTACCATATCTTCAGTTGTACGTTCAAATAATCTACAAGAATCCAACAACCAATAAATCAAATTGGTGTGATCTAACAGTTTGATACGATTCCTGTTGTCACCGTTATATTTTGGACCACTTACATCAAAAAGGACATTTTGTTCGAGTTCTACAACAATGTGAAAAAAATAAATGGGGTGTGACAAGCTCAGTCTGTTATCTGCCATTAACAAAATATAAAAAGCAATAGTCTACTTTTGTAACAAATACCAAAACTACAGCTTTTATCATACACTGCTAAAACAAACTTCAAAGATATTACAAGTCATCTGAGACACCTTTCAGCAGAGCAACATTGTACAAAGATATGTGTTCTGTGTGATCCATAAAATATCAAAGCAACATTACTCTATCTCAGCATTTGGCAAGCCTTAACTCACACTTGATTGCTCAATGCTGAAAAACGATCATATGTTTTTATCCTGTGGTGCCGTGTATGTGGAAAGCTACACGAGCTAAACAACTTTGTATATCAAATGAACAACTTTCATACTAGTATAAATACAGCCATACTGGAGAAAATGGGAGAACATTTCCACCTGGAATGTTACAATACTTTAGATCTCCAATAGTCCAGAACAAAAGTGTTACATGATTTTATACAGCTTTTGGAGTATACCTGTAGTAATATATGTGCTAACTGCTGTACAAATCGACTGAACATTGCCACAAAAATTGCTGGCTCAGTGCCACTCAAGCAAGCACAAAATGTGTCAATGGATACAGAGCCATGTGATTCCAAGATGTACATCACTATAACATAAGCATGGTTGCTAAGATATAGCTACATGTCATCATGTGTGTACAGCTGCTACATGTATATCTGTAGCCTTGTTCTCTATAGGGTGTTTGTACTCGTGGCTATGATGTGAATATTGTCTGCCATGCTAGGTAGTTAGACCTGGAAACTGTCAGTTAAATTTGACACTGCAGTCATGTAATTAACACATGCAGATGTATATAGGTCCAACTCTTACACTCAACCAACTAGCATGGCAGCAGTGTCATCAAGTACAAACACACTATATGTTTCTCATTATGCTCATAGTGATTATATCAACCAGGCCAGCAAATTTACTGTAATTGGTAGGATTCCAAAGATGTCACAATACATGTAACAAAGGTATTATCCTAAGGACTGGCAAAAACAATAGTAAAGTAAGTACTAGTAGTACAATAGCAAGGAAGTATTTCTGTTATATAGACTTTTGTACACCTCCACACTATAAGTAATTATACATAGTAGTCCAAGAATTCCTATCATTTGACTGTTCAACAGTTCCAGTGAAAGCTACTGTAAATACAGAAACATTCACATTAATTAAAACTAAGACTACAGAAAGCATAACAACAATAAACTATAAACAACTTTCTTACACTCTCTCCATAAGTAATGTGACCGAAATTACAATATATACTCTACTCTGCAAAATGCCAAGCTATGCAATACTGTTCACAATTTGGCTGATAATACACATCATAATTTTGATTTACAATTTTAACCATCAGAATTGGCTACAGTAACAGTCACTAACCAAATACGCAAATTATCGGGGTACATGTACAATATTGTAATTTTCAAAAAGCAAGTTTGACACAGCAGTTACACACTAATCAAACTAGAACAATGCAATTCTGTTTAAAATAGTTAGCAACTACATATAATTAAATTTTCCACGGAATTTACATTCCTCACAGAAGACAAGCTTTGTTTCATGAAGATAAAGCACCGTGTCAAGTTCCAAGAAACAAAGGCCCATCTCTGGATAACCAGTCATGAACATACATGTACATTATCAGTAGTGCAGAATCAGTCCTCAGTTATCCTTCTACAACAATAGTCTTCCATAAGGACAAAGTACTGGCACAAAACATCAGACAGGCAAACTTAAAGTAACTCAAAATGCCAACCCATGGGGTTCCAACAACCTCTATGTACATTTAATGCACTGGATTCCCTTCTTCCCTGCTGGTAGTCCATTTTCATTACTGGACAGGTCTTTAACAAATACTGTTGTTTACATTTACTGGATATGTTGTTTAAGTCACAAGAAACTGCAATATCTCACCAGAATCCTGTTTATAATTATTATCTGAACCAAAGCTCTTTTCTTTTTACAAAGGTACATAAAGCTGAGGAAACAAACATAAATAAAAAATGGGCCACTGCAGTGTAGAAAGTCAGACAGTGTCTTTCCTGCTGAAGTTTCATCTAAATGTCCGTATGCCAGCAATTAAGGCACCGTCAAAATCTTCATATGTTGTGGGATTTTTAAGAAGGCTATGGCAGAATCAACTATTGACATGATGTATGACTTTTTCTGCTACAGAATTGAGAAATTCAGTCTGACATATCAAATTCTGTTCCTTGATTTGCTGACATAAACGAACACATCATACAAGTAATGTAGCTGGCCCTCCTTCAACGCTTGATTCAGGTGAAGCTGCTGGTGATTCTATATGTAGCTGCTGGGCTGTCTTGAAGAACAACTTAGGTTTCTTTCTGTCTTGGGTATCTGCAAAACAAAAGAACAAACAAATTAATAAATTCAAATGCTATGAAAATCACTGAAGACTGAGTGAAGTTATACTAACATAAATGTTTATGGTTCTAGGGGACAGAGTGAACTAAAGACTATTGCTAATCAATCAAGTATGTAAGCAGGGAGCCCTGGTGTTGAAAGGAACGTCATGTAAACAGGGCCATGGTAAACATCACAGACAGGAACGTTAGGAATTTACCGTGAAGGGGAGGGGAAGGGGTTTATGAGAAGGACAAAAACACCTGTGGCTTCAGATCCACCAAATCGACTCAGTGTTGTTGGAAAAAGTTTTTCTTTGGCAAACGAGGCAGTTCAGTATGAAGTCCTGATAATTTACAGGCCCACTTTGTCCATTCCTGAGTGTCAACACATTGTTTGTACTGTCCCTGGGTCAGGACACAACTATGCCCTGGTGTACTCTGTGCTAACATTCCACAAATGTCAAGTGGGTACTGCACAGAACATTGAGTCACAGAACTGCAGCAGGATAAAGTCTCAGTAAAACATGGGAGACAATAATATACCTGTACTGATTAACAGTAGTACTACAAGCTGCAATGATTTTTTTACAGGAATGGGTACATGCTCTTATTTCTATTCCAGCAAACTTTCTGCTGAGTACTTCTTGTTTTACCACAGGACTACACGTTGATTTATGGTCTTTCCCCATCTAGCACGCAATTGTTACTCCACTTTGCATACTGTTTATTTTAACTGTTCATCCTAACTTAAGTCACATACATCAAATCCATCATAGCACTTTCAAAAGAATCCAACACAGACTCCAGTGCCTCTGACTTGTGGCCTGAGTTTAGCAAGTAAGACCTCGCTAAACAGTGAGCCACCTATGCTGCTGAACTGTGTATGTCCTACATGTAGGTGGTCCATAGTTATGAAGAGTCCTGTAGGGCAGTAATACCTTATCTTCCACAGCCTCCCACCAAGTTAATATCAAACTGATGTTTTCCCAAAGACCTGACCTAGGCAGGAATCTGGACTTGGCATTTGTGATCGCTATCTGTCCACATGGAGGAGAGTTGAGTATGCATCACTTCAGTCATACAGGGCTTGACCTGACAGAAGCCAGCTTTGTTTGTGCAACCTACAACTTTCCAGCTATCAACACCTTACAGATATTTCCACCATCACCAAAGGTGAAGTCTACTTCCATGTAAAAATATGGCAGTCATAAGTATGAACAAAGTACTTCAACAAATGGCTCAGATTGACCCATAAACACATGCCAGACAAAAAGAGACCATAACTCAAGGTGATCCTTACATAACTGTGCTGATTGCTGGACTGTTTGTTTATGTCTGTGGTACACTCTGCAGACCCGGATGGCTATAAGTCCTGGTTAACAGTTTGTTAACATTTCCCTGTTGGAAACGTCCACTGGCTGTCTATCTCACACTGACAACAATGACCACACAAAGTAGGGAACTCTGTAGGAAGAACTGTTATAACAAAATATTGTCCTGTTGTTACCTTTTAACACTATGAAAACAAATATACTTTGAAGTGTCTGATATTACAGAGGATTTTATGGAGACACAACTTAAGAGGAAGGAGTCTGAGTTAGGCTTTGGTCTGTTCTGATAGACAAAAGTTGTAACGCAGGACAGGACTTGTGTGGCCAGAATCCTTGTCTAGACACAAGTGTGGTGGGACACAGGAATGTTGGCCTGATATGTTTGTGTATGTTACAAACACTTACAGGTGGTGGACAGGTTTTCATCATGTTTTTGTATTGGAGACCACTTCTGGTAAGAACATGTTGGTATAGATACCAGTGTTTCTAGTAAATTCTACTACCCTTTAGTCTGAGGATGTCCAAGTGATCAAATTCACATTGATAAGGAATGGATAGGATTGCACTACAGCTAGAAATTAGTAGAATAAATGATTAATATAACATACTGAGTAATATGCAATCTAAGTAACATGAAACTTTTAGAGGTCATTGACCTAGCCTATTACAGTGCATCTGCAAGTGTCATCATGATGGAAAGTTACTACTTAAAGTCAATTAAGAAGGGATTTATGACCACCTGTTTGACAGGTGTCAGAATTGCCAGGGTTAAATCTTGCCTGGGGAAGCAAAACCTCCTTCCCAGCAGTCTGGGACCTTTCTACACCTCTTCATTACCTCCCACAAGGACAAGCCTCCACAAACACATTTCATGCCTCATTATGTGGGTTTAACATCAGGGGCCAGGTGTCCACAGCACTGGCTTCTGTGTGATGCCTTCACAGCCATGGAACAAAACAAGAAAGGACTTTGAAAGATAAATACCTCTCCAGCTCTGCCAAGACAAACAAAGGTACTTCCCAAGACTCTCATCAAGCATTGTGATTTAAGGTGGAAACATAGACGGGACCTTTTACAAAATCAAGGGTGCAGAGTCAACAAACCAGTGTGCTGCCACTCTAGCATAACTGTGTGATGGCCATGAACAAGTCAACATGAAAACATTTTTAAAAAGTTTTCAAACACTTTCATTGTTTTCAACAACAATATTGATGAAAGGAAATCTTCTTTTTTGTTTGGCCATTCCAAATGTTTTCAACAACTGTCACAGACCGTATCATCAATATCTCTCTTTAAGCTTTGACCCTGACAGAACTTATGACAAACCCACTAACTGTAACACAGATGCAAATAGTTGCCAGTCTTTCCACATCTACAGAATTCTCTTGGAATTAGTGTTGGTCAGCAAGAATGCACACCTGTCCCACAGTCGACTTAGACCATGCAAACTTTATTAGTTGTTTCATAGGGTGAGAAAAGGTGGATTTCAAACCAAAACAGAATCATGGTTAGACTACTTAAACAGTACTTTTTAACTTCTGGAATAGTTTATAACTCACTCCATAATAAAATGATTACATGTCATTGGATCAGTGCATAAAATATCTTAAAAAGGCACCTCAAAAATCTGAAACACGATTCCAAGGAGCATTTAGTTAAATTGGTTTGGCCTGAAAGGTCGTGGTTTCAAATTCCAGCGTGGAAGCTAATGGCATACTGGAACACAAGGTCAAGGGAGAAGACCTTGTTGTCCTAACATTGACAGACAGCGCAAGCCCTCTTCAGGAACCAGGGGTGCAGGTGTTGATGCTACCAGAAAGCCAGAGGAGTGGGAGAAAATTCTGTTTATTTATAGAAGTACTACAACTGCGCTACATTCAACCACAAGGTTGTCACACTCACAGGAACCACATGGTTCCTGTATTTTGCACTGTTGAAGTGGCAATGTGTGAAGTTTGGGTGGTCCATAAGGCACAGGTACATATATTTAAAGAGGGAGGGGGTGATGTTAATGTGTGTATCAGTAAAGCCCCTTTCAGCCTCTAGACCTGCCCAAGTCCATGTGCATTGTATTTCCCTACAACAAACTGCACCAAGATCTAGATCGCTTGCCCTTATGCCATCATCTGGTTGTTGACTAGGGTGTCCGTGCCCCGTAGGGACCACAAGAAAGTGGCCGCTGGTTGCGTTTTACAGTTGGTTGCCTGGAAGGGGGTCCTTACTATGTAAAATGGGACGGGACTGTTTGAATGTGGTTGTTGATAACAGTTGGTTGCCCTAAACAGTTGGTTGGACGGACAGGTTTGACTGTATATGTATTAAAGTGTATCAAACAGTATTGCATATGATATTAAACCCAAAGTACAAAATTGTCTGATTCCATGATTGTTTACCTATAGGTAAACAATCATGGA
>NW_017803191.1:477930-495955 GCF_001625305.1 Branchiostoma belcheri
ATACAAACCACTCCTGCAAATCATCCCATGGTGCAATGTGTGTACACTGAAGTAAATGTGCTGGACTCCTCACTTTACAGTTCTGTAAATGAGGTACACTTAGAAGTTAGAGATGTTTACTGGGAATAGTTGGAACCTTGGTTGGAATGAGGATGAGGAGGGTAGCAAATATGTGAGCCTTTGGAACAGGCGTGAACTCATATAAACTACCCAAAGTACAAAATTGTCTGATTCCATGATTGTTTACCTATAGGTAAACAATCATGGAATCAGACAATTTTGTACTTTGGGTAGTTTATATGAGTTCACGCCTGTTCCAAAGGCTCACATATTTGCTACCCTCCTCATCCTCATTCCAACCAAGGTTCCAACTATTCCCAGTAAACATCTCTAACTTCTAAGTGTACCTCATTTACAGAACTGTAAAGTGAGGAGTCCAGTACATTTACTTCAGTGTACACACATTGCACCATGGGATGATTTGCAGGAGTGGTTTGTATTGACAGTGAATACCTGAGTGTAAACATTTAGGGAGGTTAGGCCAGGCCCCTCACAATGCAGTGACCCACAGCCTGCATCCTGTTGTATTGTATGGTATGTGGCAGTGAGTAACTACCAAACTAAAGTATGTTCAGTGGAAGTGGGCAGTGTCTGGTTTCAGGTATCCAGTCTCCTCCAAAGGGAAATATCTGACTCAAAGTAATGCTTTTAAGTTACTTATGATTGTCTGAGTAGTCTGAAATTCTCCCATGAGTGCCATTGTGCCAATTTGAAAGTGAATTACTGTTCAGTAGAGGTGGGAGTCAGAGTGGGTGGTGTCAGGTGTGCACTCTTCTCAGGTGTTTCAGAAAGGAAAATCTGACTCAAACTAATGCTTTTCTTACTATGAATCATTAAGATTGTGTGAATAAGCATGATTTTGGAAGGTGTACAATTAGTCTAGGCGATCGGTGCAAAATATGGGTAGAATTGCTCAGTTTGTGATAAAAGCATGAGACTTGGCATGTTGAAGTATGAGTACCTAATTAACATTTTCAGGGGTGGAGCCATTGCAAAAAGTGTGTTACTTAGCAATGGTTGCTAGGCAACTTGTTTTTCCAACAAAACAGTATTATTACCTTCTAATTGTGCCTAAAAACCAAATATATTATGCCAAAATGAGGTGTATTGCTGTATCTGACATCACTTTGTATGTTTAAGTTAGTCTTAAGCCATCTTAAAACAAACCTCACCATAAAAGGCTGGTTTTGGGGGGAATTATAAGTCGAAAAGTGTATAAATCAGATTTCATAGGCTGCATATTTTCTCGTTACCTATGGGGCCTTGAAAAGCATATTTGATTGATAGAGCTGAACATTCTCTGAATGGTAAACTTTAAATTTCAAAAATCCATCAGTTCTATCAGGAGATATAAGTGTTTGAAGAATAACACATCCACAGACTTAAATCAGTAGATTGGTTGCTATGGCCGTTGCTAGGGACGGCTTAATTTTGGGCTGTGTCTGCACATTTTGGCTTTTGTGCCACTATATTACGGTCCAACGGCATGAAATTTGGCATGAGGATAGCTTGGTTTTGTGCGCAATAATTGTGAATTTTATGTTTTAGATTCATGCCTGAAAATTTTTATGATTTAGCTTATTTTGGGTAAAAATAAGCAAAAATGTATATCATTGGCTTCTGTACAACTATATGACGGCCAAATAACCCAAGTTTCTGTATGGGGATAGCTTGGCACTATGCACTAAGTTTCATGTTTTCGATGCAGACTTGAAAAATTCCATTATTTAGCTTTTTTCGTAAAAAATAACCAAAAATGTGTATAATTGGCTTCTGACCCACTGTATTATAGTCTTGTCAATTGAAATTGGGCATAGATGGGCAGGGGGATAGCTTCGGGGCACTTTTATTAGGTACAGGCATTCAGAATCCTATTATTTAGCTTATTTTAGATAAAATAGCCAAAATGGATTTTTCTAAATTAGTTTGTGCAACTTTATTACGACCCAATGACCAAATAGTTGGCATGGGGATAGCACGGATTGTTGAAACAAACCAAGATTCAATTACATCTTTATCAAGGTTAGCATTTAACAAGATCTCGAAGTCAACCCATACAACCATATATCAAGATTTACATCAAAATATGTCAAGATATCAGCTTGGGCATTTTCTCTGAATGCATTAGGACATCTGCTAATGAATGTTTTCCCCAAGTCCTAGATAGAGTAGCATCCACAACACTATCAGATTAGAGCAAATTACAGAAGTGCACATTCACAGTGTTTGCTCGTGAAGGACTCATATTCAGTATTAATAATTTATTCTTATCTAATCTAATGTAATCTAAATCTTATCTAAGTACAAACATGTATTTTCTTAACATGTCATTAAATGTTTTCAAACTTCATCATCAAAAGTTGACCACTCTCATACGACAACTAGCGATGAAGCGTCGTGAGTTTGAGCACGTGAAAGAGTGTATGATGTTAGGTATGACCCCCCGCCTCGTACATATCTATTTTTATTTAATTTTTACTAAGCACTGTGATTTATGTAAGCTCTATCAGACTTTTGAAGTAAATTAATCAACTTAGTAGTGAAAGCATTTTCAAATTCATGAATTTGACTTTCGACAGCAATGGAGTATTCTACATCGTACGTGTAAGATTGAATATGTCACCTGCTGATGGTAAATTTGTCACGCATGAGCCAGAAATGTACATTTCTGGGCAGAAATAACAAAAAAATTCCATTTTGTATTCAGAACAACGAAGTAATCAGCATCCAATGCTTGGCTGCCGTGGCAGTTATTAAATTACATGTCTGTACCGAATCTCGGCAAAATTTCTTTAACTGTTGTGTAACAGGAGCCAAAAATCTACATTTTTAGTTAAAAATAGCTCCAAATGCCACAAAACTGGAGACAAAATGAGATTCCTCCATGCATACATTAAGATACTTCACTCAAAATGGTCAGGAAATAGACATTTCCCCACAAGTCTCCCTCTATTGCCATTTATGAAACCATTTAAAAGTACTATCTCCTGCGTTGCTAGGGGGGTATATTTTCCCTAGTAACGGTTACCATAGAAACATAATATAGATTTCCAAGGCCCTTTAAATTAATAATTTTCCTCCATTAGGAGTTTTCTTCAAGTTTTCCATATGGTGTGCACTCCATTTTGCTAGGAAAGCAGCCAAGTGCCTCCTTAGCAACGGCCCTAGCAACGGTTTTCCCCACAGAAGGCCTTTAAGGATAGAACTTTTAGACACTCATATTTCCGGATAGAATAGACGGATTTTTATGATTTAAAGCTTGAAATGTAGGAAATGATACAAAAAGTCAGATGAATGCATGCAGCAGGCTCAAATATGTAATCTGAATATTTTACAGGTTTTGAAAAGTAAACATTCTATTTTTTTACCAATTTTTACCAAAAATTCGAATTTCGAAATCATAACTTCTTGTAGAAGTGACATATTGAAACAAAATTAACATTTTTGTAATCCTTGGTTCCTGTTTTATCAGTCTATAAAGTTATACTGAAAAATATCCATATTTGATTATTTGCCACTCCCCTTTGCATTATAAGTGCAAAAGGAAGCGGTTCATATGAGGTCAAAGTTCAAGGTCAGATAGCAAGGTCAAAGCTACCAATGTGCAACGGCTATCATATCAAAAAATATTCCACAGACACCCTTCTTTTCAAAAACCATGATGAGAATGTGCCACCTCAGGTGGTACCGATATCTCCTCTGGCCCATGGACTACAAGTACAACGTGTTGTGAGTACGCCAAACGCGTTCTTACCAACAACCTTACAGCGCTTCTATAAAGTTTTTGTAAAAATCCTCTTGTAAGAGAGAAATATTGCGTCATTTTTATATGCAGACACCAGGCATCTCTTACCTGCATTTCTGTACACACAAACAACGCAAAAGCTGGCAGAAAAATAAAATTTTAGCATCTATTCCCGTGCAGACCACAGCCCAAGCCGTCCCTAGCAACGGCCATAGCAACCAATCTACTGATTTAAGTCTGTGGATGTGTTATTCTTCAAACACTTATATCTCCTGATAGAACTGATGGATTTTTGAAATTTAAAGTTTACCATTCAGAGAATGTTCAGCTCTATCAATCAAATATATATTTCAAGGCCCCATAGGTAACGGGAAGATATACATGATTATAAAATTTAATTTCTACACTTTTCTATCAAAAATTCCAAAAATTATCAGCTTTTCGATGCACATTGTGCTTTACAACGGCTCAAAATTTATTTTGATATAAAAAGTGATGTCAGATACAGTAATACACCTCATTTTTTTCACATTATAATTGGATTTCAGGAACAATTAGCAGGTACTAGCTTCCTAATACATCGTTTTCTTGGAAAAGCATGTTGCCTAGCAACCGTTGCTAGGCAAAGGACAGTTCGCGATGGCTCCACCCCTGAAATTGTTTCTAGTGTCGTGTAGAACATTTGTGCCAAGTTTCATGCTTTTATCACCATTTGAGCAATTTTCGCACCGATCGCCTAGGCTAAATTGACTTTCCACATTGATCAGACTCCTGTGCCCTTAGGTAAGACCCAGGGTTGGCTGGTACAGGAAGTCAGTCAGTCTGAAGGGATCAGAACTATGGCATATTTTCTCCCCTGTCTCCCCTACACCTGGCTGATGACTTCTCCAGATCATTGTTCAGACTTGGTGTAGTTTAATGGGTCTGTAAGGGTTTTCTAGAGACACTGAATCAATAGTGGAAACAGGCATGTATTTTTAAATGTAGTTATCCTCGTGATCTGAGAAGTGTTCGTTGCCAAAGTAAAGTTTTTCATAATCAATATCGGCACTGTTTTTATCATGACCTCTTGCTAAAGGCTTACTGTAAAATGCCCAAGACCTAAGGTCAAGTCCTAACCACATACCAATGGCAAGATAACAATCCATCCACAGCTGGAGTTACTAGTATGCTATTCATCCACAACAAAATAAAACAAAACAAAACCACAAACATGACCATGCTTGCAACCAAAAAGCAATGATAACCTCCCTGGGGAAGGTTAATAATTGAGCAATATCCTGATCTGATACTGAGCACACACTCTACATTAGGAAAACCAGATGGTGTCCCACATTTGAGTCTTCACAGAGTTCTCATGGCAGTAGCTTTGGGCAGTTTTAATTCCCAGAAAATTGCCTCTAAGTGAAGTAATATGTTCCCAGGATGTCTGGCTTTTCTCACATCTGTTGGCAATTCATCTCCTTCTACTCTCAATGAAGTTAAATCCAATTGTTAATGAAACATAATGATTGTATAACCTAACAAAAATAGTTCATTTTAAAGGTTCTTCAATAACACAGCCTCATGCTGGCAGTCTTAAATTCTTAATTGTGGATCTGATCAACTACAATGAAATTTGAAATTCAAGGCTCTTTCTGATGATTCCAAACTGGATTGCATCAAGCTTGAGGACTTGGTCCATAGGCTCTACCCTACAGGGGGTATTAAGATTTGGGACTTGACCTTGGTGAAATCAGGTACAGAATGGTGTACACTGCGTAACTCTGAAGGAACCACTTTGACTTTTCAGACACAGCTGCCTGCATTTTTTCTTCTTATAATTGTGACTATGATTTATCAAGCACAGGTGAGCATGGTTAGGGGGCACCCACACTGTAGGACAGAAAAGGAATAAAACAATGGGAGTGAGAAATGAACAAGTCAGCAATACTCTTATTAATTCCTGGAAGAATGGGTTGTAAGCTGCATGTAATACCTGGGTTACGCTTAATTAGGAACGTCTGAGTGGTGACAGGTTTGCTACATGACAAATTTGTCATCATCCTCAGGGCACAGTTTTTGTTTTTGTTGGTGCAAAAATGAAAGAGGATCCTGGATGTACTGAACAGTGTTTTGACTAGGCTAGTAGTTGGGGCCAAAAACTGCTTTGAAAGCAAATTGCTGGTCAATGAACAGATGACACATTTTTGAAGTGGAGCTTAGACACTGAACAGATGAACTTACACATTGAGGGTGAACATTATAAATCTGTTCTGGTATACCTTTCAGCAGACCACATATAAAAGGCTCAATACACCAATGAATTTTACTTTTGTTACTCAACGACAAAAGGAGAAAAAAGGGAATGCTTTAAATTCGTCCTGCCCTGCCCAGTTTATAGAATAAATCCTTTTGTTGTGTTGATTTCAATAAAGACATAAGAAAAACAGCATTCAGAAGCAAACTTCAAAGAAAATTTTGCATTCAGTCCTCATAATACACTGCACCAAGTCACCTCCTGTGTTTACAAATATGACAAATGCATGGCTTCCACAAAACACTATTTAACAGCAATGTAAAAACAGATCAACTGAAAACACATTTTTGAAGATGAATAAATAAATTCACATTTCTAGAAGCCCATTTACCTTTCATCAATGTCCCCATAATTTAACCCCAGCCTTTTTCATTAAGTCTAGGATCGAGAACTGATAGGTTATTTTTAGTCAGAGCAATTTCTTTAGGATGCACACACAACAGGTTTTAAAATAGTTTACTATATATACACAGTATACTATAGAACTCACCTCACAAGTCTGTGACCCCACTTGTGGGTCTGTGCTCTCTCTCCTTCTTGCAGTGATACATCCACTTGATGATTCTGGCATTTCTCTCGATCACAGACGGCCCTTCAGGGATGCGGTCCATGTCTCCCTCCTCACCGTCCGGCCGGTCAGCGGAGTCCCGATCCTCACTGACCGATATGCTCACAGAGTTCGAGTCACTGAAAAACTGGCTGTTCGTGAACAGAGTGTCCTGTGCCCGTTTCAGTGGTGAGGAGACTCCCTTGTCAAACCCTAGGGTGTTGAAAAACTTGTCAATGTCTGCTTGTGTTTGTGGGAACCTGTGTCCCACATCTGACTTGGATCGTCGAAGGCTGCCACTTTTCTGGGAGGACCCTGAGAAACTGCGTGTCCGAAGCCTTTCTCTACAACTCTCCTGCTGTTTGTGCTTTTTTGTCGGGTTCAGTTTGAAGCTTCTCAGCAGAGGGAATCCCACGTGCTTCAAAGAGTTCTGGGTGTTAGAAAGAAGCTCCTCTGCTGTACAAGTCTGTAAGAATTCACTGCTTTTTGCCTCCTCTGCATCTGAAGAATCCTGTGTCTCTGTGCTTGACCTCTTGGCCTGGGAGCTGTCAGAAGTGTCAATTATGGTATTGCTGTTTTGGTCAACTTGCTGCGAATGTTTCAATAAGTCTGGCATGGAGCATGATGTCTCACTTTTGCTGGGGCTCGGTCGCTTCATGTCAGGTACCGAGGTAGATACCTCGTTCTTCGTCAGAATCGAGATGGGTTTTGGTGGCACTTCGGGCTTACTTTCCGACTTTTTCGCAGGGGGCCACGATGCGTTTGGCTTGTTCTTGACCTTCGGCTTGGCATGCGGATTTTTGGTGGTTGCAGGTTCTTGTTTCTGCACCCGTACTTTCACACTCTTCACATACTTTCCCTTTGTTTCTTCCAGCAGCTCCCGTGCAGACTTCCCCTGACGGGACTCCTTCTTGTTATTGCTGAGGGCCTGCTCGCGGAAAAAGTCAGGCCCACGGTTGAGAATCTTGAGTGGAGACTTGCTCAGAGAGAATGGAACAGTCAGGGCAGCCATGCTGTTTCCTCTGCGTCCCACAGGTTCAAATGTTGAACATTTTAACGGTAACCGTCGTGCGAGTGTTTACAAAGCCATCTCCGGCACAAGGGCTAAGTCCACTCCTGCCTGGCCCGTCTAACTGCTGCACATGGAAGGAACAAATAAAAGTCAATAAACACGCGGTCATTGTTTGGGCATGGCATTATACATAATAAATGAGTGGGTTGGACCACTCACACATGGGGAGAGAGTCATCAGAAATTTTTGATCCAAGTTATTCTACCCCTTACATTTTCCTTACATTTGGAACGCCGTATACTTAAGTGCAGTAATTTGTCTTGTTCTTTCGTATTTACTCATTTCCTGTCTTTCTTTTTGTTGTTGTGTTGTCCCAAGCTTGAGGAATTCTTCCCCCACACCCCCACTCAGGTTGCATTCTCACCATGGCAAAATGAATACGATATCCCACCTATTGACTGCTACAATCTGATTGGCTTACCTGACCCAAACAATAGCACAATGCAAGTTTACCGTTATGTCGTTGAAAACCTGTGAAGTGACACCTATGAAAGGCCGGCAATGCCACGGCTCGTTCCCATGCAAAAAAGGCACAAACAATGGCAGCAGACACACACAAAGGCCTGTGAATTAGCAACTACACGACAAGCAATTAGCACCTGTATGTTGATTTGATAATCCAGTGTCAACCGAATTAGCACTGCATATCAATACCATCAAGCCAAACACAAATTACTAGTAGATACAATGGAGTATTATGGACAGAAAGTAGGATTATAAAATTGTTATCATAGTCATGAGAACTGCTATCCACCTGTTTTAGCATCTGTTAGTATACGATATATTACAAAGCTCAGACCTTTTATAATTTCCTTGCTGTTTTTTCAACAGCATCATTCCAGTAGTGCCTGTTCAAATTACACATGAACCATTCAGCAAGAAAAGACCTCAAACAGTGAGGAATCTCAACATTTCAATTACTAGGGAATCCCAACCATGCAACCTGTTTTTCTCGAGATAAAAAAATGTAATCAATGCTTACACAAAAAGAAAGCAGTAAATGTGAACAAATGGAAGAATAATCTCTAGATTTTGCTATAAGAGTAAAAAAGACACCTATATTACATTTACATGAGCAGCCATTTCCCCTAGACTATTTTTAGCCTCTCCTAGGAATTCAAAGTCATTTCAAGGTTCACAAAGTAACAGACAAATCATAGTTATTGTCTGAGCCTTTCTGACAATAAGTACATCTCTCTAAGCCTCTGTGTAACCAACAATCTGTCATTGTTCCATTTGCAACAAAATTACAGGTTACGAAAGAGTCGGTCTAAACAAAGACACACACTGTGCAATCAGACTAACGGACGAACAGAGGGTTGAAAGAGCAGACAACTGCTCCCCTCTTTTAAGGCTACAGATGATTCATAAACAGATCTAAACTATCATTATATCACATAAAAGGGGACGCTTCTTGTCTGTCACACATTTTTGGGGGGTGACAGCAGGAAACAAAAACCATAAGCTGAAGAGACAAACTATGAAAAGACAGCCGGCTTTCGCACTGTCAAAACTTGGTATTCAAAGGCTAAGCTCACCCCATTCAAAGTATTTGAACATGCATCATCCTAACATAACAATGGACACTCTCATTGTTGTGTATCTATATTATCTGTGAGTATGACTATGGTACCAATAACAGCTCATAATGTTTCCAATCCATCCAAGTTGGCCACCAGTTTTTCATTGTCTAATCTTTTAAATGGAATGCGATCTCAAGTCTTACACTGGACAAATAGAACCTTACACCGAGTAATCAAACCCCAAACAAACTAGTAAACTGACAGGCCTGTTATCTGAGAGTTGGCTACCTCCAACCGATGACAGAACACACCTGAGAGTCTTGTTTCACCTGTCTGGTTAGGTAGAACCTACCTGGTAGCCGCAGGATATCATTATTTTTACAGGAACCTGTCATAGGTGAATCATGCTTGACCATCGGGATACTTCCTTAGCCGTATTGTCTACACACATTCCAGTGGGGATTTCTGAGGTAGAAAGTGGTCTGACGTCAGAGTGATAAACATGACAAAGGGCTGTCTGCATGGTGGAGGATACTGTAAATCACTTAATGTTTGCGGTAGCAAAAGTTCGCGGTCTCAGAAAAATGGACATATTTGCAGAACTATACGTTCGCTGTGGCGGAAGGTGCAGCAAAAAGAAAGTTGACGAATCATTTGTTCATGGTAATGATAACTTAAGAACTGACCACGAAAAACGGGACTATAAAAGTACCGCAAAAAGATTGTGATTTACAGTACCAGGGGGGTGCAGCTGGTCAAGCGTGGCAGACTTGGTTGGCTGGACTCAGGCCTCTTCCATAGGGGTGTCCAGGGTAGAGTTCCACTTCAGAAATGTGAGCTTCACTCAGCAACCCCAACTATGTTTAGTCATACCAAGCCTTGGTTTCTCTAATTACAAAATCCTGTGTCACCTAGCAGAATTAGGCTAAATACGACTAGCTTGTCGATTTTCTTTCCTGTTCAACTTCTAGACTGGACACTGTTTTATGGTCTTGTTATGAGGACAAACTTTGCTTTACCCATACACTAAATCATAATAAAAGTCCTTGACTCTGGCAGTTTTCTTTCGGAAGAATGAGACAATCTTAAGTTGTACTCTGACAAACGTAACTGTAGTCTAAATGATTCCAATTGTTTACAAGAACTCATACTGCCTGGGGGATACGGGCGTGTGTCTTTTTGGATGTTACCCCACCTGGCATGTATTATTATTGATTACCTGTGTAATTAACAGGAAACCTGACAGGTGAGGGGTCTGCTTCAGGGGTTCTGTTTACCTGATTACACTGATATAGAGCTTAGACATTCTTGGCACAAAAGGTGTGTTGAGGCACCACAAAATGCCTACCAACAACTCTTGCCATACATATCTTACTTGAGCAAGTGCTGCACTTACAGTAATACTATCTCATTTTGTTACAGAATTCCCATGGGGATGAAATCATACAATAAACTAAGCGGCTAAACTTGACATGACAAGGTCATTTTCTGGCATTAGCCCATCTCAAACTTGTATCAACAGAACACAGATCTTTCACACTGCACATGCCAGGGTCTATAAAACGTGTATAGGTCCTACTAACAATATACAGTCTGTACTGCAACGTGGCCCATGAAAATCAGGACCATATGTTCAGAAATCTAGGATTGGACCAGGATTTACTGTGATAGTTCAGCCAAGTTCAATGTTGACATTAGTCCTACCCCCTCAGGGTACTTTATCACTTCCTACTACTCCCTTCCTGGGTGCACAATCAAGTACAGATGTTTGGTCAGCGTCATTTCAGGAGTCATGCATACAGGACACAGTTAATTACACTTCACTTCCAGGTCTCCAACCTTTGGTGTCATTTCCTGTTAGCTACTAGTATAAGGTTGAAAATGAATGTCCTAACTTGTAAAGTTATATCCATAGTTAGATTCTGCACTGTTCTAACATATGGTGGTACAACTGCAATAACATTAGTAACCTACTCCTACATGTCTGGGTCAGAATTTGATCCATGTGTAGAACGTGGGGGAGAGGTTATAGATCTGAAAGTGAAAGACGCATGGGGTAATGGAAATGCTGGTAACAAGCAAATGTTTCTTTTGGTAAGCCTTTTCCCTAAGATGTCATTTTCCCAATTTCCATATAGTGTATGATATACAGTTGGTTTTCAGGCATCAACGTCATGATGAGCCTAACAGAAAACATTCTTTGTGACTATGACTAGTATCAGGAAGAACACATTAAAAAATGTTGTCTCTGGTACATCCAGGTAATGTCACTGAGTGTTGCAATCATGAAATTCAGCCAAAAAGTAAGCCACATCCTTTGTCATGGGAAATACCTTTGAAAGCTGGGCCTTGGCTTCCTAGCATAATGTACACTACAGTACAGTACAGGACAACAGGATATGATATAGCCCTAGGGAAGTTTTTTTTTTTTTCAAGAAACAAGCAGGATATGGAGAGCTGATCACTATCAAATCCGTGTTTTGTCAACTAGTCAAAAATTCAAGAAATGTGTCAAACTTTCTTTTATCATATTTTTCTTGCAACTTTTCCGACTTGAACACAGCACACCATGTGCAAAAGGAGGGGGTACAGCCTGCTGTGCCTTAGGGCTTCTGATGGGGGCTCATCTGGCCAAAAGTTTCCATTTCATGCTTGCTTGCATTTGTTCCCTCTGCAAATTTGGGCAAAGGCATTAAAGTATGGCAGGGGGATTGCTAAAAACATTTCTTTAATTCCCCTGTGATGTATCTATCACATTATTCATTTTACACGTCGCAGTAATGACAACGATAATGTTTTACACACCAAAAGACATTATGATACATCTAACATCAAATTAAATTTTAGTATGTGCCTGACCACCTTACTGATTTGAAGACCACTGCAACTGTATTGCATAGCAACATGGGTTGGTCCTTGAAAATTTCCACCAAAAAAAGCCATTGAGGTATGTTAATCTCAAGAGGCAGCTTTCGCTTTCCTGAATTCACAAGGGTACAGTTCTCCATTTTTGGAGAGGCACCCTGTTTGATGTATTGTTCTTGGATGAGATCAGAGTTTTTTTCAAAAGGACCACGGTTAGCACAAATGGCACTGATTAATCACACTGCAACATTATCATAATACAAAACATAGCGGGGTTCTTAAGAGTGCTGGCAGTTTAGGACCTCCTGGTAATAACAAATAACGTCCTGAACAGATATAAATCGGTGTTTTCTCACACTGTAGCATTTCTAGTAAACTTAAGACACATGACAAGTAGGACACAAGCAGTTTTGCGATCTAAAAGCCCCCCCCGCCAACAACCTAACCCAGGTTACAAAACCAGAAAGACGACTTTTCTGACGCACTCCTGTATATCAGCAAACACACAATCTGTTCGTCCGCTAGTTGAAAAAAAAAGAAAATAGTTAAAAAACCTCCTGTCTCTCTTGTCTAGTTTTCACTCTTTTTTGATTTTGTTATACCCCAATTAAAAACGGGTTATTTTTGACAGTGCAACACCACATTAAGTCTCACCACAGCTACAGATATTCTACGTTATTGAATGACTATGAAATACGTTGCGGACATCTGATCTACTGGCCGAGTTTTGCCGCTCAGCAGTTACAGTGTTTGTACACACCGGCCTCCCAACCCACTTGTGTATCGTGTCACTTTGGCGATTTGTTACAGACCTGTTTAACGCCATATGACGACGCTGATATACTGATTGGATGACCTACCCCCTAGTACACAATTATGGGTAATATCCAGACAAATAATGACGTACTCACCAAAAAATATTAGGGACTTTTTTTCTGCCGAACGACACACACGTCCTGACTCCACTGTGCGAGAACAGCTAATGTCTGAGTACGCCGGGAACGAGAGGTGTGTTCGGATCACTGACCCTCTCATACAGGAATGATTTACAGTAAAGGTTCTTTATAAATCATCATACAGACAAAATTTTAGACCAACTAACAAAACTTCTTCCAAAATATCAGAAATTATTTATTTTTAAGCATCAAATATTTTGTTTTGTAAGCGTTGTCTTGCTTTAGTGATGTACGTAAATCTTTATTTTCTTAAAAGAAGGCAGCCAGTTAAAAATCGTTCCTCCTAATAATGTTCCCGAGAGGAAATATTTCCCAGAATGCCCTCTGTTCCGCCTCTTTCGCTGTCCGCCATCTTTGGGAAGCACATGTAAGTTTTCGTGCTGAAAGTTTTCCCTTTATGTGGGTTCATCCGCCCAAGTTGATCCAAGTTAACCCAGTAAAAATGGTCTGCTAAATCTCAAGACAACACTGTTGTGATATTTTGCACCGCTTAAGATAAAAAGCGACAATAAATGGACAAAAATCGTCATGCTCTGAAAGATGTGGGGAGGGGGGCACGACATCGACACGAACCTTTTTTCCACGTATAAAACTATTAAAAAGAGGTGGATACAAATTGGGGGTTTTGCATGCTTAGAGTTGTCTCCAATTTTGGTTGCTGTGTAGAAGCTTCTTTTTTATTGCAGCCTTAGCCCTAGCACTAGTGAGTAGTAGGAGACTGTAGTAAAGATTTGTACATGGTCCTGTTCCACATGAGTTTTATGCTTGTATAATAGTATTTATGTATGGGGAATAATTATGCCTGGCCTGAAATTATGAACTGGATGAAGTTTCTTGAAAGCTGACAATCGAATCTGCTTCATATCAGAGTTATGTATAGTCAAGGACAGAAGTATCCAATGGAGTCTTGAAGTACCCAAGATCACTTTTGCCATCTGTGCTTTGACCTGACTTACTGTTGATGATAATAATTTTGTGTTTATCTATTTTCGTTTGTGCAAACAGTGAGCTGTAGAAGCCCATAGAGAACCGACAGCCATCATGCAGAACGACGCAGGTGAAGTTGTGGATCTGTACATCCCTCGCAAGTGGTGAGTCATAGCTTATCAAAACTATAGCCCAGAAAGCTGGATATTAAGAATTAAGATATTCAATACAATTAGATACTTAATTGAATTTTTAACATGTTCTGGGGACTTAATATAATTTCAACTAAAGAAACCATATGTGAAACAGGCAATATCAGAAACAATGTGTCTAATTATAAGGTCAACCTAGTCATGCTAGCTGCCCTGAAATGGAGTTGCCTACTGATGAGTACTTCCTATGTGTATTTCTCAGTCATTAGTGAGCTGGCATTACTGGATTGAGTTGCAGTAGATCATTCAGTATTGCCATTTTGATGCCAAACAATTGTCCTGCACAGGATCATGCATGTCTAAACTGTTATTCATTGGATGTTATTATATCATCCCACAGCTCATCAACCAACCGCATCATCGGTGCCAAGGATCATGCTTCCATCCAGATCAACTTTGCTGAGGTGGGTGGGATGAAACTGTTACTTAGTGTTAGTCTTGAAGTAGTGTCATGTTCTGTCAAACACGTGTGGCACAGTCAAACATAAATGTAAAAACAATTTTAGGGTTCTGAATGTCTGTGGCATTGCAGAGGTCTTGGAATGATGCTGTTTAGGTGTTCCAATGAAAATTGCAGTGCAATTCAGTCCCAAATGACACAGGTTCCTTTCCTCATTTTACAGGTTGACCCGACCACAGGCCGCATGACTGGACAGTACAAGACGTACGCCATCTGTGGCTACATCAGGCAAATGGTAATGTATTTCCACACTATGTTGTAATGTAGCATTCTTGTCTTTCATTCGAGTGTTTCTGGCATCCACCATTTGATAGATTATACATTGGTTTACTTGTACATTGTGAAGACTATCATCCGTTTGATCTGACTTTGTTACAGGGAGAATCTGATGATTGCCTGAAGCGCCTGGCGGTAAAGGATAAAATCATTGACCCGTAAGTTCATATTCACTAGTAGTCCTGTGTATTCTAAGGGTAACTGTTACAAACATTGGTTGCACTTAAATATAGAAATATGGATTTAAACAGTAAGGCAGATGTGCTTCATAGGCCAGATGACTAGTAAGTATATGTTTCTTTTCATAGGGTTCCTTTTCCTATGGAGTATCATTGCACTGACAATGGACAGCTGTAAGGAATTTACAAAGCTTGTACAACTCCACAGTTCATGAGCAATGCTGTACAGAAGTGAGATTTTATCTTTTAATATGTGTTGTGTTGATTTTTTTTGCAGAAAAATGGATGCCTAGTGAGTCCAGATGCTGTCCAAACCACAAGACCTGCCAGGAAACTCTTTTGGACAATAAAAAGTCCATTTGAAGTCATCTGTTTGTTTTTCTTTTATAATTGTGTTGATGGTACTGTCTCTGTAAGACTCATATAAAACCATTCTTTATTCCCAGTGAAATACTAAATAGGGGGCTGGGCTTTTTCTGTAATAACAAAGAAAGTCACTAGCCTGAGCTTTTTTCTCAAGACCTGACCACATACCAAACATCTTAACAATGCATCCATGGCTTTGGCCTGCTGGCATTTTTTATGCAATACTTTCAATTTTCAAATAATTTGATGTCTTACGTCGATGAAGGTTAGACATCCAGGTAATACGATATGCCAAAAAGCAGTTACTCAAGCAACTGGATATGATTTTGAAAACATCAGACGTTTCAGCTAGTATCCACTAGCTTTCGTCATTGACTGAGAGACCAGAGGGGAAATGCAGGTTTATAAGCACAACCTATTGATTGATATGCAAATAAAGTAACAAATTTTTGGAAGTCGAAAAAGGAACAAAAGTCAGACAATTCAAGACAAGATAATGCAAATTAGTAAGAAAGCTCCTGTTATACAGAACAGGAGCTTAAGTGTTAACTTCAAATCTCACTCAACCCTCAGACGAAGACTGGTACACCCTAAGGACCGACCTCACAAAGGTACCAAGGCAAATGTTATTTACAGACTCAAATGTGAGGAGCCCAATTGTAACAACACCTACATCGGAGAGACAAGTCGACCGCTCAAAGTAAGATACAAAGAACATTGCCGACCTAGTGCCAACGGCTACTCCTCAGCTATTTTCCACCACCTACAACACAACCAGGGTCACTCTTTCAAACTCGAGTCCACGGATATCTTAGACCGTGAAACACGCTGGTGGGAACGGGGTGTTAAAGAGGCAATATATGAAAGAATGTACAACCCCACCCTCAACAGAGAAGGGGGGGCTACGAGTCGATCTTTCCGGCACTTGGGATTTGGCACTCCCAGCCCCGAGGACAGACAACACTTAAGCTCCTGTCCTGTATAACAGGAGCTTTCTGACTAATTTGCATTATCTTGTCTTGCTTTTGTTCCTTTTTAAGACCGAAGAGACAAATAACATAAATTTGGATACATGAACATTGTAAATTACATGTATTCATTACAAGTAGCTTTCTTGGTTGTTATCAAACACCCAATTAGCTATACTAACAGGCCAGAATATGAAAATAGGAAATTACCCCAGCAGAATTGACTATTCCATCATGAGACTTCAAGACTTGTGAGCATGTAATATATGTGGATTGCTATACTTCCCTCCCGCATGTACCTTGGGTCATGAATGACACTGGCTCAAACTTTTCTGCAGTATAATGTTCAACAATTTCTTTGAGGTTGATAAATGTAAGGCATATATGGTATAGTGCAGCAGGTCAAGACATAGAAATACTGGATGCTTTTTCAAAACAATATGAAGCTGTGCATACAGGCATGTAAATCGGTATTTTTGAAACGAGACAAAGGCGACCCCTAGCAGGAAGAGAATGATCTGCAGTTGAAAGAACTTTCGGGACTTGCACTGATCTGAGATAAAGTTACGTGCAGTGACCAAATCTATTTTGCGTAGACGCCCAAGTGGCGTGTAGAGAAACTACAATCTTAGTCAAAAGTACGTGGAGACCAATATTCGTGTCGCGTGAATTCCGATATTGTTTAGTCATATTTTAACAGCTGAGATTGCGTCAGTAACTGAATATGAAATAGTGGTTTATACGGGTACCCAATAGTGCAAAACATCCTTTGTTACCCTGAATACGCAACTACGTTTGATGACCCCTGCCAGAACAGGGCATTGAGAAATGATGTGTGTCTACTGGCCCACGTAAGTTCCTTTATTGATAAGCAATCTGAGCCCTTAGAACAATACCCGGGTCCCATGTGTCCCAACATGGCGTCTCCTAATGGCTGTCGTTGCGACTGGCAACGCCCTCTGACCCGTATACAAAAGACAACTGAAAAGGGGGAACAACTGTGCGCTGTAGCAGTTCTCCAGACTTCAAGAGCCACTCGTTCTCGTACTTGTTTCTCGCCACTCTTCTGTGGACTGCATCCTGTAACCACGAGTCTCGCCAGCCTGTCCTTTATTTCCGTACCGAATATGGAGACGAGGATGTCATCGTACGAGAAGGAAGCGCAGTGGAGACAGCGACAAGACGGGTCTGGACCGGAGGTACGTCGGAGCGCCGTGTTGTCGCGGAGATCTCACCCTTCCACCAGGCAGTCTTCTACAGCCTCCACATACAGCGACTTCTCCACCGTGTCCGCCAGCTCCCGGCACACGGCTAAGGACGACGCGGGGTCCAGGTACCAGAAGACCCGCGGGTCGGAGCTGAGCGGGCCGCGGCCTGAGGAGGGCTCGCGGCAGGGCAGTAGCACCTTGTCCCGACGAGAGCTCATGGACCAGTCGACGAGGCAACAGTTCCAGGACAGCTACTACAAGGCTCTGGCCTTGCGGTCTGCCAAGCTGCCTCATCGGTACAACTCGACCAACTACGCTCAACAGTGGTGATACCGACATGGTAGCCTTATGCTAAAGTCACA
>NW_017803191.1:495975-501189 GCF_001625305.1 Branchiostoma belcheri
CTGTGGCTACATCAGGCAAATGGTAATGCATTTCCACACTATGTTGTAATGTAGCATTCTTGTCTTTTATTCGAGTGTTTCTGGCATCCCCCATTTGATAGATTATACATTGGTTTACTTGTACATTGTGAAGACTATCATCCGTTTGATCTGACTTTGTTACAGGGAGAATCTGATGATTGCCTGAAGCGCCTGGCGGTAAAGGATAAAATCATTGACCCGTAAGTTCATATTCACTTGTAGTCCTGTGTATTCTAAGGGTAACTGTTACAAACATTGGTTGCACTTAAATATAGAAATATGGATTTAAACAGCAAGGCAGATGTGCTTCATAGGCCAGATGACTAGTAAGTATATGTTTCTTTTCATAGGGTTCCTTTTCCTATCATTGCACTGACAATGGACAGCTGTAAGGAATTTACAAAGCTTGTACAACTCCACAGTTCATGAGCAATGCTGTACAGAAGTGAGATTTTATCTTTTAATATGTGTTTTATTGATTTTTTTTGCAGAAAAATGGACGCCTAGTGAGTCCAGATGCTGTCCAAACCACAAGACCTGCCAGGAAACTCTTTTGGACAATAAAAAGTCCATTTGAAGTCATCTGTTTGTTTTTCTTTTATAATTGTGTTGATGGTACTGTCACTGTAAGACTCATATAAAACCATTCTTTATTCCCAATGAAATACCAAATAGGGGGCTGAGCTTCTTCCGTAGTAATAAAGAAAGCCAGTAGCCTGAGCTTTTTTCTCAAGACCTAACCACATACCAAACATCTTAACGATGCATCCATGGCTTTGGCCTGCTGGCAGTTTTTATGCAATACTTTCAAATAATTTGATGTCTTAACTCTTAATCAGGTCACAGACCCTTGACTTTTTTGCCCTGCTGTGACATAGTTACTTCTGCATTTGTTGCATTTCACTACGATGCGATGCGTTGCAGGAGAAATAGTAGTACCCCCAAATCGTACATATACATATACATATACATATACAGAACTATATAAATGGTACTGTATGTGCAACTCATATATACATGTTTATGGGCTCCGCAGGACAAGGTTTTTTATGTTATGCTGTTCGCATACACACAAACGGATCCAAAACATAAACTTGGTGATTGTGATAAGACCGAAGAGACCAATAACATAAATTTGGCATCCTCCTTCGCAGGGCTAAAATCCTCCGGTTCCCTTCCGGAAGGGAACCGGAGGATTTTAGCCCTGCGAAGGAGGATGAAATTTGGATGCATGAACATTGTAAATTACATGTATTCATTACAAGTAGCTTTCTTGGTTGTTATCAAACAGCCAATTAGCTATACTAA
Source organism: Branchiostoma belcheri (assembly GCF_001625305.1). NCBI lineage: Eukaryota > Metazoa > Chordata > Leptocardii > Amphioxiformes > Branchiostomatidae > Branchiostoma > Branchiostoma belcheri. The sequence goes on from NW_017803191.1 coordinate 497,305, forward strand.
CAGAATATGAAAATAGGAAATTACCCCAGCAGAATTGACTATTCCATCATGAGACTTCAAGACTTGTGAGCATGTAATATATGTGGATTGCTATACTTCCCTCCCGCATGTACCTTGGGTCATGAATGACACTGGCTCAAACTTTTCTGCAGTATAATGTTCAACAATTTCTTTGAGGTTGATAAATGTAAGGCATATATGGTATAGTGCAGCAGGTCAAGACATAGAAATACTGGATGCTTTTTCAAAACAATATGAAGCTGTGCATACAGGCATGTAAATCGGTATTTTTGAAATGAGACAAAGGCGACCCCTAGCAGGAAGAGAATGATCTGCAGTTGAAAGAACTTTCGGGACTTGCACTGATCTGAGACAAAGTTATAAATTACGTGCAGTGACCAAATCTATTTTGCGTAGACGCCCAAGTGGCGTGTAGAGAAACTACAATCTTAGTCAAAAGTACGTGGAGACCAATATTCGTGTCGCGTGAATTCCGATATTGTTTAGTCATATTTTAACAGCTGAGATTGCGTCAGTAACTTGAGTATGAAGGTGAAATAGTGGTTTATACGGGTACCCAATAGTGCAAAACATCCTTTGTTACCCTGAATACGCAACTACGTTTGATGACCCCTGCCAGAACAGGGCATTGAGAAATGATGTGTGTCTACTGGCCCACGTAAGTTCCTTTATTGATAAGCAATCTGAGCCCTTAGAACAATACCCGGGTCCCATGTGTCCCAACATGGCGTCTCCTAATGGCTGTCGTTGCGACTGGCAACGCCCTCTGACCCGTATACAAAAGACAACTGAAAAGGGGGAACAACTGTGCGCTGTAGCAGTTCTCCAGACTTCAAGAGCCACTCGTTCTCGTACTTGTTTCTCGCCACTCTTCTGTGGACTGCATCCTGTAACCACGAGTCTCGCCAGCCTGTCCTTTATTCCCGTACCGAATATGGAGACGAGGATGTCATCGTACGAGAAGGAAGCGCAGTGGAGACAGCGACAAGACGGGTCTGGACCGGAGGTACGTCGGAGCGCCGTGTTGTCGCGGAGATCTCACCCTTCCACCAGGCAGTCTTCTACAGCCTCCACATACAGCGACTTCTCCACCGTGTCCGCCAGCTCCCGGCACACGGCTAAGGACGACGCGGGGTCCAGGTACCAGAAGACCCGCGGGTCGGAGCTGAGCGGGCCGCGGCCTGAGGAGGGCTCGCGGCAGGGCAGCAGCACCATGTCCCGACGAGAGCTCATGGACCAGTCGACGAGGCAACAGTTCCAGGACAGCTACTACAAGGCTCTGGCCTTGCGATCTGCCAAGCTGCCTCATCGGTACAACTCGACCAACTACGCTCAGCAGTGGTGATACCGACATGGTAGCCTTATCCTAAAGTCACAAGCACAGGTGTTTCATATGCAACACTTGTCTTACTGGCCATATTTGCTGTGTTTCTGCACACACATCTTTGTCTCTCTGGGTTCCATGTGCACCCTTTTACGCATATCATCACCCTGTGTATAATCGTCAGAAACACAACAACTATGGCTAGCAAGACTCCGAACAGCATTGAGACAAATCCATCCTCGCAGAAGAAAGGTCGACGTCACGTTGTTAAGGACAAAAGTTTTCTTTCTACGTGTGACTCACGGGTCCCTAGTCACCATATGAAAACTTTCTCTAGTGAAAGAAGTTGATTCAAGTTTATGTACAGTGTTAACTCTATGTACGAGTTCCCTTCAACCACTTGTGTCTAGTTTTCTTTGCTCAGTGACTGCGGGATTGTGTACAGAGCGCACTCACGTGAAAGGTACGGCGCCATAATTACATAAAGGTGTGTGATTTGTCCAATTACCCCCACTTGGCCTACATTTCGTTCTGCACCTGTTCCTTTGTACTCTGCTCATGGTCCATGATATGTGTACACACCTATTGTGTAGTCTGTCTCCCCATTTGACATGTACCATTATGTGTTAGGGAATTATTTGACTTGTAAAATTAATTGGCCGACCAATAATATATCCTGTTGTTATATTTTTTTGTGCTTCGTGTTATTATGATTGTAGTTGTTAGAAACACACCGAAATTCGCGAAAAGGCACACATATAACTTATAAGTGATAGGTGCCACGGTGGCACTGGCCGTGCGATGTTGGTTTACGGTGGCAAGTTGAAGACAGTGGCGTCTGTTGTAGATTTTTTCATGATCTAGATATGTGTACATGTTACTGTACCGTCTGCCAATGCTGCTACAGGGTCCGATTTGATAAAATTAGAACGTGGTTATAAAGTATGTGTAGCTGCACCCAAATTGTTCTTATGAAATAGACTGGTGTGGTACTAGAATTTGGACGTATTAGAGAAAAACAATGCTACAAGTTTAAGTTCTTAGCCTGGTATCCAGCCTTGTTAGCTTTAGTCCGCTACCCAAGATCCGCTCCCCGCCAACAACTTCTCAGCACTGAAGTTTGTCATTTGAGGACCACTAAGAGTTAATGTAAGTAAATATTGACCAGTGTCACAAAGCAACTAATATACTACATGTACTAGTATTTTGATTCTATACCCACTGATAGGAGAGTTTCAGCAAATCGTTGTTCTCACTGACCAACAAGTTATAGAGACATTTCTCGAGTTGCTAAATATATGTATAATATATGTTTATTGTTAGAATATTTACAAAACTATTAATACTTGTACACTATAATGTCATAATATTCAACATTTTGTCGTGTGAGATTTGCAGTTCGTTAATTGATATTTTATTCATTCCACACAGTATTGTGTAAATATTTACATCAAGACGTATTATACTGAATGCTGCTATGATGTGATTGTATTTTGTTGCTTGCTCTAGCTGCTACAATGTAAACACGTATTCTCAAAGTCAAATGTATATTTTGTGTTACCTTTGACGTGTTTGATCCATAATACACATACACAAATATTTCATGGTTTGTTGGTTGTACATGTATTTGTTATAAGATCTGGTTTAATGCCAAGGGAGCCGACTTACTAATAGTATACTGTAGTAGAGACTGTAGGCTGCCTTAAATTCTTAATGGTCTAGTAAGCTACTTATAGCATATATAAAAGCTGAGCTCGCTACATGCTGCACCTAGCAACATATTGGCACCGACTGGAAGAATGCCAGAATTAGGGCAAAGCCACAGTAGAATTTGTGGGCGAGGATGGTAAAACAAATTTCAATAGACAAGTAATGGACAAGTGTGTGCTCATGCGTTCCTTTCCATTCTGGTATTACTGAATAGCGGACAAAAAGTTGTCTCCAACCGAGACGGTTACGAATGGCGCCGTGCTGTTTTCTGTAAGCCCGCGATGTTTACAATGTGGCCAGGCGTTTTTGTGCACCATGTCGCCCGGTGTTGGATACCGGAGTTTTGTATCATTGTTGAGTAAACAAAAACGTCGACACGACACTATAGAGCGAGGCCTTTTCAGACGGAGACATTTGAACGGCGTGATTGGTCGCCGACAAACGTATCACTAACGAACGGATATTTGGCGGGTAATTAATCTCCAAGCAGATGTAGAAAGTGTGTTTTTTTTTACTAAGAAGACGCAGCAATGCCACAAAAAAACACGTGTAAAACATTGATTGTACATTTTATATTTGACGCTCTGCAGTTCCCAAACGTACGTCACTTCCAAGGCCAAGAGCTACCTACCATCCAAAAACAATGACCCTAGCATGTCCAGATCACGGGATATCAAATATGGAAATTGAAAAGTACCGTTACAAGCAACCATATAATAACAAGCCAACTCTATATAAGCCTTCTCTCGAGTTATGCTGTACGTTCAGGCATACACACACACACACACACACACACACACGCACACGCACGCACGCACATACGCACGCAC
>NW_017803191.1:501209-503387 GCF_001625305.1 Branchiostoma belcheri
TACGTACGACGACGACACACACACACACACACACACACACACACACACGACACGACACACACTACACGACACACGACACACACACACACACACACACACACACACACACACACACACACACACACACACACACACACACACACACACACACACACACACACACACATTCACACACTTCTTGACGAAGGTAAACCGAAGCCTAAACCTTGGAGAGTAGGAACTCTATAGGTCCATTGATGACGTTGTACAAGTTCTGCAGGTTTATAAGCGCTGAGATCGTGTTAAATTCATGATCCGTAGAGGTGTTTCATAACGGACAAAGGTTACTCTTCTACGAACTGGTAAAAAATACATGAAATGCAGGCTTTACCCTTTAAATACGTATGTGGGTGTGTGAAAGTCATGCATGGTAGAAATGTGTTCTAATAGTATGCAGTTTAATATAATGCACACAGCACGAAACACAAATACTAGTGTGTATCAAAAAGGGTATATCAATGTTAAACCTATTAAACCTCCTTGGTTAAATTTCTCGGAAATGTACCGGTTTCTACTATGTCGTCCTTATCACATTTAGACTGTCCCCAGAGTGAGAAGTGATTACACTGTTCAGCCACCCGTCAAATTGTGACTTAAGAATTGGAATCAGAAGAAACCAATTGGATTGAACACCGTCAATATGCATTTCCGTACCAGGCTAAGCTAGTTTTCTCCTCACACTTTCACATTCAAGCCGTTCTATATCCTCAGTCAGTCTTGAAATCATTTTGGACATACACGTACTGAGAAAGCTATGCAAATAATTTGTTCTAGTTCTTTGTTTTTGTAACATTTGTTCCTGTTTTCTAATTGTAACAATAGATACGTGCTGAAATGTTTGATTTGGAGGTTTTAATCAGATTAGAATATCTTACTCACAGACGGGACTGCACGACACACGTAATTCTGGGAAAGACCAGGTTCTCTCTGTGAACCCTGGTGACGTAGTGATGACGTGTACACAGCCCAGCGGATGTACCGCCCACCTGCCCGCGGGACAGGCTGACTCAAACTGAGTCTGGAGCATTCCATTCCAACTATACCACAGGGAGCGTCGTGTATGCATCTTTCTTTACAAATTGACAAATGTGCTTTGAGATGGAAAAAGTGTGTGTGAGAGAGAACGAAACACTTTTAGTCGTTGGGAAAAAGAGAAAAATGACAATATCCCACATTGGGGGGTTGAAAGTAAGAACAACTTTCTGTCAATATGACCCCGATCCTCGCATAATGGATTCTCCCTTAAGTTAACCACAACAGAGACATGCGATACAGAAGTGTGTTTAAATGACTTCCGTGTTTCCCAGCTGGTGGGTTTCTCGGGAAAGTACAGCTTCATTCCAAGACTCCAGTACCAGAACGGGGGCGTTTATGCAGTGGAATCCTTTTATGGACAGATTTTAACATTTCAGTGCCAAGGCGTTTCATAATCATATATCGCTTACCACAACGGTTATTTCTCTCAAACATAACTTGCCAACGCCAGGAACTACCATTTGCCTGGGCCCAAGGCCATCGTGGTTGGGAACGACGCTGCCGTCTTGATTCGCGACAGAGTCTGACCTGTCTACAGATCACACCGGGTCCACACGAAGTCAGCTGAAGTTCAGGACAGAAAGACGCTTTACTGGACTTAATATTCTCGTCACTTTGACCCGCTTGTTTCATGATCATCACTTCTGAGAACTTGACCCCACTGGAATCACAAGCCAGAGAACATTCGTGATCTCACAACGGAACGCAGCGGCTAAACTTCACCGGTCTTACAGATAGACAGACAGACAAAGTTGAAACAGACCGTCGTCCCTCAGTGTGGCAGTACTATCTGAAGTTTATCCTGTATCATGGAGGCCATCGTGATGCCAGTAGATGTGCGAGTCTCTGACCCAGAGGCAGCTTCATGCGGCAGCATGATGCACAGACCGGCGTGTTTTGCCCACCCTGTGGTGTTCGTCGGTCTGTCCTTCATCCTGGGAGGGATGGTCATGGCAGGACTGGGCCTCAACCAACGCTCCCATGTTCTATCCGGTAAGTCTACAGAAACGTTAGCATTTTATTTATTGTACGAATCGTTTTAACGCACTATAAGCGCCGGCCCTGCAATCTGGTAAGTCACGGTCATGTTCGACGTACGACTTT
>NW_017803191.1:504620-518240 GCF_001625305.1 Branchiostoma belcheri
CTGCACCCTGTCGGGGACGTCTCACCTGTGCCCAAGTCCGCCCCCTGCTTACTCAAGTCTCTTCACATTCAGGTACCTGACGTTGAACATGCACGCACCGTTCCATTTTCTTTCTTTAAAAGGGCGATATGAACGAAGGACTTTGTTGTATGGAAGTTTTTTAATATCTCCAATTATGACTAACCGCGTGTTTTGTCACCACAGACCGTCCGTGTCCAGTTTATCCGGAAACGTCCCGGATGTGTATGCACCAAGTTCAGTCTCAACCCCAGACAATGTTATCTTACTTCCGGTGACGTATGTCCCGGTGTGAGGATCGCCGGGGGTCATCCCGTCATCTCAGCTGCTCGTGCGCCAGCCCCACCCCCTCTATGGACGACCGACCGCCCAAATATGAGGACCTTCTGTGAATGACAATGACACATAGGCCTCACTAAAGGTGAAGTTACATACACTATAGGATTTTCGTGTGGTGAAATAGTCAGACAGACGATGGCAGAACCGACCGTCGACAAGGATCTTCCACTAACTTCCGCATAAAAAGAACAGCTGACTCGAAGTTTCATACGAGACATTCACGACTGCTCCAAGTATGCCCTGAGTTGGCTATCGCAAACTATATCGTATGACGAATGTGATTAAGAGAAGCTGGCTGGACTATTTTCCGGGTTGATCTGGTATCTCAGGAAAGTGTCAAGACTGAGAGTGAGATAGGGCCGACGGAACTGACGATGTCTGTCTGAAAGTCACAGTGTGACGTATCCTTCACATCACAGTACTTTATAATACCAAACCTGCTCTAGAATCGTACTGTAAGGTAAATGGCACGCTGGCCGTCCATTGAACGTTTACTGAGATTATTGACATATAGAAGCCAAATTAAAATACGTCCTCACAAGTAGGCTGCAGCCACAACATACATACAGCAGTCTGCAGCTGTGTCACATTTGTTGGCAAGTGTATCATGATATGTTTAATTAGTTTCATGTAAATAATGTTGCTGTTGCTTGCCAGACGCTATGGGTGAGATATCCTTTATTAAAGATGTGCATTATTTGTATCAAGTGCATATCACGTTATTGTCAGATTGTGGTTACTAATACATGTACTGTGCATGCAAACAGAACTGTACGACTGAAGGTTTTCTTGTCTATGTGGTCCCGGTGGAATATTTACTGTTCACAAAATGAAATGACGTGTATAAAGCCGAATCAAGGCATGTAAATGTGTAAAAAAAAGTGTTCACATATATACTTAATGCTATAACCTTTCTAAACAAGGTATGAAGTATATCTCAGAAAGGAACATGGATAATGAAAGTGTTGGTATTGCAATCTTGCACATTGCACGTATACATGTACTTTTTTCTATGCAAATATGAAGATTATATTTTCTTCCTTCCAATCGTCTCCATGTTGTAGAAGTTCCTCCTCTTTGTGAGCCTTTCATGATTTCCCAGCTTACGAAAGTTACTAGTAAATGGTCGACTTTAAACGATACGGCCAGGAGCGGTACTGCAGATTAGGCTAGAATACGTTATATGGTCCCGACTTGTAAAAATGTGAAAATATACAAGATATCAATCAGGCATGAGGTCGGTGAACACCTTCTCCAACAAATACTAACGTTACTGTTTTCACATACTAGTACATTTAGAAAGGCCTTCAACTCATTTTGGAACACGGGTCGACATAAATATGATCGATTACAATGTGGCTGATTTCCTTAGAATATTCCAAGTATCAAATTTTCCGCAGTAGCGTTACTTACAATTTTGTGAAAGAATATATTATACGCTTTTTGTTAGAACGTGTTTCGTACACGTCGACGAGTAGGGTCGGCCTAGCCGCCTGCAACCGGATTTTGCGACCTCAGCAGTTCCAGCCGGAAGGATGAGAAGCAATCTTGTGACCAGCAAACGTCTTTCAGTAAAAACCACCATGGAAACTCTAACCACCATTCCTGAAGAAACCGCAGCGCCGAAACATCAGGCCCTTCTAATGTCTCGCCCTTCGCCGGTCAGAAAACAAGCGAGACCCAAACCGAGAAAGACCAGCAACATCCGAAAAGACGTCGACGAAGAGAAAGCCGAAAGGACGAAGGTGCCCGATGGAGGCCGAGGGTGGGCCGTGGTGTTCGCTGCTTTCGTGATTGAAAGCTGCGGATTTGGCGGGTTTTCCCGAGCTGCAGGTGTGTTCTACGCGGCCCTGATTCAGGAATTCAGTGCCACTGAGATGGAAGTGTCGTGGGCGATCTCCATACTATCGGCCCTTGCCTACGGGGGAGGTAAGCTGTCTTCAACATATTATTAGTACATGTATCATCAGATATAATACACATGTTCATATACGATGTGCTTCCAACAGCTTGCTATACAACCGTCCGATTTCATTAATACTTCTCTCTGGCGAATGGAGATTTTCTCCGAAAACAAAAAAACAATCAGCAAGTTGTACATGTCCTTTTGTCGTTGACACAAAAGAACCAATAAACAATTCGAGTACAGGGGAAAGGCCACTAATCGTTAGTATTTGTTGGAACGCGTACTAGTATCCAATGTTATCAAGGCATAAGCGTAAGTTAGGGATATCCAGCAGAACAGATTAATGGTTTGACCCTTCTGCTATCAAGGAAACAGGGCCGGACGAGTCCATCCGTCTGGAAATGGGGAGAAGTGACAGATAAGCGCGGTGATAAGGCCGGCTCTTTAGCGAGGGAAGCCTGATAAGCAGGTTATGATATGGCCTTATCCTGTGTTTACACGAACTTCACTGGATCAACACGTGCTCTGTTTGCACTCACGTGACTATGACGTATGTACTAGTGTTGACCGCCATGTTGGAGGGTTAAAGGTACGCTCTGCAACCGTTTTGGCGAGAAAAAAAACTGGAACTAGAGTTCCACGATCTCATACCTTCGCCAAATGATGTTAGCTTTTATGAATGAGAACTTATATACAATGTATTAATCCCCCTGATTATGCAAATAGGATCCGCAATTGCATGAATTATATCTGTTGATCATGATCTCCACCAACAGTCTTATTTTAACAAAGAATGCCATTATAGCATTTCCTCATATATTATGCAAATGAGGTCCTTATTTGAATAAGTTATGTTAAATTATGTTTACCTTCACTAAACTTCAAACACCCCAAGTATAAAATTCCAGGCAGTTACCACTATGCAATTATAACATTTTCTCATTAATTATGCAAATTAAGTCTTCATTTGCATAATCGATATCTGCCTGTGTTTCTCTCGTTGTTAATAACATATGTCGCAAGCTTGAACTTCCTATCATGGAATGCAGTTGATTAATAGAATTTCCTCATTAATTATGCAAATTACATCCATATTTGCATAATTGTAATATCATTATGTCAAGCATTACTCAAGCTACCTACATACCAAAAATCATGATGATCCATCAATCGGTTCTTGAGTTATCCTCCTTTAAACATTTGTCCTTTAAACCCCCCTGCAGTTCTAGAGCAAGCAACTAGGGGGCCCAAACTCACGTCACTTCTTCCCCAGCACAAGAGCTACCTGCCATCCAAATTTCGTCACCCTAGCATGTCTGGATCATGAGATATCAAAACCGGAAGTTCAGCTGCAGTACCATGACAAGCCGCCAGGGGGCCCAAAATCTAATCAGTTCGAGCTCTCATCAAGGCCTACCCATCTACCAAATATCAAGATAATCCATCTAAGCTTTCTCGAGTTATGCTGTTGACAGACACACACACACACACACGGCCAGGAAAACATAACCTTCTCCAATTCTTGGCGAAGGTAAATATTCAAATATATTCACAGGTCTGTTCTCCTCCATGCTGTACAAGCGGTTCGGTGCGCGCCCCCTAGTGTTCGTAGGCGGAATTGTATCCTCCTTGGGTTTCTTTACGAGTAGTTACGTCACCAACGTCTACGAGCTGTACGTCACCATGGGCGTGGTAGTAGGTGAGTTAAGTTTTAAAACATTTTATATCTACTATAACTCGGTAAAATTTCCAAGTCATCCCTTTCTCTCGTTTATTAGTCCATTTTATATGTGCTAAGATACCAAACTAAAATGCAGATTTATCATACTAAGCACAAAAGTTGAAATGAAACAGTCACAACAAGTTTTCATATTCCCTAGGGACAGGTTGGGGGCTGGCCTACAACCCTGCACTGGTGGCCGTGGGGCAGAACTTCGACAAAAAGCGCCACCTTGCGTACGGCGTGGTGTTGGCAGGAACGGGAGTGGGTGGGTTTGCTTTCTCGCCGCTGTTCCAATATCTCATCAGTCTGTACGGATGGAGGAAGGTCTTACAAATCTATGCCGGGATGAACCTGAGCCACTGTGCTGCTGCACTTCTCTTACGATCCCCAAGAACAACAAACATTTCGAAAAACACGAGGATGAGTCGTTTTAATCTACTGGAACAGGGACGTGATAAAAATCTTCCCGCCTCCCAGAGTTGTAAACGCGACCTTCCAGAGAACAACTCTGTTGTGTCTTTCACAAGCTTGGGAAATGAAAGCAAGGAAACAGAAGCCGTGTCCCTTTATCCTCAACACCGACGGCGAAGCAGCAGCATAAAACTTCCATCCAGTTTGAAATTCAGAAGACGCCCCCGTGCCTCCAGCATATTCGTGAACCTGTACACGAAGGACAGGCCGAGGATATTTGACGTCTCCCTCCTCCGCCATCCACCGTTCCTGGTCCTGTGCGCGTGTGTAGTGGCCAATGAAATGTCGTACCTGGTGGCACCTACGCAGATGGTACCGCGGGCACTGTCCCTCCAGATCCCAAAAACTCAGGCTTCTTTCCTTCCCTCCGTCCTGTCTATCACGGATCTCATCGGACGTTTGCTCTCTGGACTGGTGTCCAAAGTCCCTGGATGCACACGTGCTGTCCAATATGCAGTCTTCTGCATGCTTTGGTCGGCTTCTTCCTTAGCTATCATTTTGGGGGTGACCTACCCACAAATGGCGGCCCTGGCTGGGATGTACGGCTTGTTTAACGGACTGGTGCGGCCTCTGACCACGGCGCTGGCCGCGGATGTGGTGGGGACGGAGCGGATTGAGAGCGGGCTGGGACTGGTCATGCTGTGCCAGGGGGTCGGCTCTGTGGTCGGGCTGCCAATATCAGGTTCGTTTGTCTTGTCTCTTAACCCCCTCCCATTCAAGGTCAACAAATACAGTACCAAAAACACGTCCATATATATTTTTGTCAAGAAATTAAACATCTACAAGTTTAATGTCTTGAATCTTATGGTAGATATGATAATAACTGTACTTTCATAACAGAGGCTATTGACAGACTCTCCTGCCAATAATATTTTTCTACACTGTTGACGGACAAACTAAGCCTGTTATTAAGATTTTGTCACTATTGACAGCCTGTCAATAGCAGCTTGTACATCAATAAAAATGAGCCTTGAATGTTTTTTTGCCACCCAGGTGCCCTCTATGACATGACTGAGAAGTATTACCCATCATTCCTGTTTGCGGGCGCAGCCATCTTCCTCAGCGGAGTCTTCCTCCTCTGTGCTGTCGCCATAGAGGAGAGGAGGAAACATCGCAACAGAGAACCACTCATCTCTGAGCAGAAGTAGAAATAACGTGTTTGCTTGGGATGCCACACATGTAGATATGTATATGGGGGTCTGCACTGAGACTAGGTAGTTAAAGGCTTAAAGCATTGACATGTTATGGTTATTTTTTTTCACTTGTGACTGTGCATGTTCAAGTGTGTATACATGTACATGTATATGGAAGGGAAGGCCATCCTACTAGACTGCAACATTATTCCAAATAAACCCAAATAATCTAACACTACATAGGCACTATTGTCTGGGAATTGCAACAAAACTTTGAAACCCAAGACCAAGAAAAAAGAGACATAACACCATATCACAGTTTTCTGGCAGTCATTTTTGGATAATCATTGTAAAACATGTCACATTGTACATGTACCTGTAACTGCAACTGCAGGTAGAATGTTTTACCAACAGTTCTCTTAAGAACTGTCTAATGCTTAAAATCCAATTTCACTTCTCCAAAATAAAATCATTTTCATTTTAATTCTAAGGGATCCAGAACAGAAAAATGCCATGATTCAGTTATGAATAGATTCTAAGAAAAAAAATCAAATGAATATAAAAAGCACTTTTTGAATAAGCAAATAGCAATTATGATTTTGCTATCTACGGTATACAGTAAGGAAGCGTAATGTTTATATTATTACAAGATATCATTTATCACAATATACATGTAACATGGGGAAGTGACTTATTTTTTCTTCTTGCCCTTCCAGAAGGTCCCAGGTTTTGTCCTGGGTTTCTTGAGGTACTGTCCGGCAGACCTCCGCACCTCTTTCCTCTCTAACCTGTGCTGGGCCTCGTCCAGTTTGCGCTGCGTTTCCCGCGGTTTCTCCACCTGTGGTGTGGTGGTGTCATGTTTGTGAATCTTGTGCACTCTTATTGAAATACATGTAATATCTATTGCACAACTGTTATCCAAAAGGATATCCAAACTTATCGTACATTCTAGTATGGTAGTATTCTATCCATCTGTTATTTACTAGAATGTCATATACAATGTATCTGTTGTTTCCAGAACTGAGATTCCTTTGGAGAAACTTCCCACTACCCTCCAATGCATGCACGCACACACACAACATGGACACAAACACACACGCACCTACACACATGCACACACACAACATGCACACAGACACACACACAGACACAGACACACACACATATGTACATAAACAGACACACAAACATACAACATGCACACACAACACACAGAAACACACACAACACAAACACACACAAGCACAAACAGACAAACACACACACACACACCAACCTTTCTCAGGTTAAAGGTCAGTTCCTTAGACCCCACAGCCTGTCCGCTGAGCCTCAGCATCTTGTCGGACTCCTCCTGAAGTTGGACCCGCTCCCCGAGACTGGCCTTCATCTTCCTCCTACTGTGTTTCTTCTGGTCCCCATCCTTCATAAACTCCTCCCCTGTCTTCAGCTCATAGAACTTTGGAGTCAGATTTGTAACAGCATCCCTCTCCTACAGATGAGGTAGAAAAAACAGAGGGAGATTTGAGTTGTACACAGTACAGAACGAAGTTCTTCATTTTACTTAATAATGAAGATACTTCTGCATTCCTGATGCAGTCATTGAGAAGGTTAGTGGACTCACTCCTGAAATGTTGGCAAGTAAGAAGAACTTGCCAAAAAACAGATGCAAAACAAGCAACTGCATATGATTTTGGAAACGGTCAGACATTTCAGGTATCATATCCGGTTGATTCAGTAGCTGCATTTTTTTGGGTATCTTATTACCTAGATGTCAAACCTTCATGGACGTAAGAAGTTGGTTGTGCACAAGAAAATCCCAGTATCTTATGATCCATCAAACTGATGAAGCTATTCATAGTGGGAATTTTATAGAAGTATGGAATGTTTACACATTGCCTACCCTATCAGCCCTGTGCTGGAGTGCCCTCTCCCTCCTGATGTCCCGATGTTGCCTCCTTAACTCCTCCACAAGGTCACGGTCATCTTCTGAGGAGCTGCTGTCATCATCACTGCCCCGCCCCTCCACCTCCTCCTGCACCAATCACAACAACATGGGCAGCTGTCAATCAATCAATCAATCAACCTTCATTGTGCAAAAATTGTAGATACAATGTATGGCAAGCCCCATTTTGTAATGTTGAACTAACTTGAACATCAAGCACACCACAGTTCAGGCCTTGAAATTCTTATGATTTTTTTCTGTAACCTGTAAAATTAAACATATTACCCGGTATATCTGTATAATCTTATATAATATGAACTAGTCATTCTTACTGGCAAAATGGAAAATACAGAAGCTATTGTTCCTGCCGCAGTACAAGCCTTTGCTAATGCTGTTAAGTAGCTTAGCTCTGATTCAAGATACCAATCCTGACATTTGTTATCCTACAAAACTGTCAAATTTTAAACTGCAGTTAAGAAAGATTTTCTGCAAATGGCCAGTTGCAAGTGTGTACTTTGTGCCTTGCTTGTCCTAGATTATAAGTTTCACATAACATAGTATGTTAACAGGTCAACAAAACTGACAAACCTGTTCCTCCTCATCCTCCTGTACTTCCTGGAACTGGTCCTCCAGTTTTTCTCTCTTCTCTCTCTTCTTCTTGCTCTTCTGCTTGACGACCGGGTTCAGCAGCCTGAACTCCTCCGTCTGCGTGTCCACCTGGAACTCTGGATTAGAGAACAGCGCCGAGAAACGGTCATCCTGCAGAAGGCTGGACGCTTCCTGTACGGACAATAAGGCACAGTTAGGGACTTGTTGTCAATAAATGTTTCAAACTTACTATGCAGTCATGACAGTTGGTGGAATACAACACTTAATGTTACATGTCAAATTAAAGAAAAAGTTAAACAAAGCAGCAATGAATTCTTGAATATGAAATAAAAAGGAATGGATTACTTCACAAGGAAGCATGTCAAATTGATAGTACTGTAAAATGGTTCTATAGCTGCTCCAAGACTTGCTTTATCCCTTTGGTTGCAAAAAAAAAGGAAATCATTCTACATAATCATTTTAAACCCACATGTAGACTTAACATCAACATCTTAACAGTTTCTGAATCAACATGTGCAAAAAGTCTCTCATATCTATACCTTTGCCTTCTTTTTCTTGCCTCCCTCATTGCTGTCCTCTTCTTCCATAAGCCTTTGAGCGAGGTCACGATTAACTTTGGGTAACTTCTGTGGGATAAAAGAAAGGTATTGAGCTTTTGTGAATGCTTTCACAATCTCATTTCTTTAGACCTTCCATCTAAGTCAAACATACAAACATATGATGTGAGAAACTTCAAAGTGTGCCCATTTATGTGTATGTCGGCTTCCTATCCAAGTCAAGTTTGACTGCAAGTTTGCAGTTGAAGTCTTTCCTCAAAGGGCCCTTTGTCAAGCATTTATTTTTCCCATATCACGACATGGTCACAAAAAAGCTTTTGTAAACAGCACCTGTTCTTCAGTCGTATGATTAAAATAGAGCAATCAGTAAATACTTTTATTTGAGTTAAATGAGAGCAAAGTTTTACATTAATTTTGACTCTGCTATCTCTTGTCTCTTCTATCTTCTGTCGGATCTTGTTCCGCCTGTACTCTTCATAAGCGAACGGCTCGGCGATGGTTTTGGCCTTCTGGTACAGACGTATGTCCATGAAGTAACCGTGCATGTACGCACGGAGGAGCGGGGAGCCAATCAGGTGAGACAATCCTGTGGAAGGTAGGCAAAATTGAAACAAGCCTTATGATTGGCCATTTCAATCTCTCCCAATAGTTGGATCAAAATACAATAAGAAAAGGCATACTAAATGTGTTTGAATTAAATAGCATAACAGCTTTGTACATCTATCAACTGTAGTTGAAAGAAATTTAAAGGCATAAAGTAATGTACAATGTACTACTATACAGTACTTTGAGACAAAATCAGAACATAGTTATCTATGAGCCCTGTCACATTTGTCACAAAGGGTTTATGACCCCAAATTGAGGACATACTTGAAAGAGTCGGGGATGTATTACACAGAATTCTTTTCAACTTTTGTCTAAAAATCCTTGTTGTTTACCTAAGTTCTCCAGGTCTGTATCTGTGACAAACTTGTAGTCGTCATACACTGTGGCAGACTCCATCTCCTCCAACTCTTCTGTTAAGTTATCCATGAAGGAGCACCATCTGGGGGCTGGGCCCAGGGACTGGGGACAAGTATCAAGGACATGCTATAATCCTTCCCATGCATTTTGGTGTATAGGACAGTGTCCATCATTTTTCTATAGCCTTTGAGCTACACAATTATGCAATCATAAAAGGTAAATATATCAAAGAATGTTTACAGCTTAGACCAAGTAGTATTAGTGACACGGCATGTTGATTCATCCATAGTCTTGTTCATATGTCATTTCTTTTGTACCAACGTGTCTGTCTGTATTTTTGACTATGAACCTTACAAAAGTCACTGTACTTTTGTTGTGTCAATCAAGTAAAATAGGGCAGACAAATGCATCAACTTACAGGTATAAAGTACGTCAGGACTTTTGGTGCTTCGTTGGCCATGAAGAGTAGTCCTGAATCCGGCCACACATGCAGCTGGTTAATCTCACTCTCAGGCTCGATGGAGGTGTAGGCTTTACCCTGGACAGGGGAGGATCATAAACAGTAAACAACAAACAATAACACTGTATAACAATGCACTATTTTGTTTACAATTTCCAACTATCAGGAAAACGTTGTCACACACAAGTGTAGATTTGGCCTTGATGACAATTTCAGACGAAAACTAAGCTTTTAAACCTAAGAAGACACTTTGCTCCCTCAAAAATTAAAAAAAAAATCTAAAACTGGAAAAATATGACGAGGAAGGGGTCCATCTCTTACCGTGTGCTTGTTCCAGATCTTCAGGATCTTGCTATCGGTGGACAGGACCAGGTCCTGAGGGTCGTTGAACTCTATAGAGTTGATGGGCAGGCCGTAGTGGTGGTCTTTCACCAGGACAGGGCGGCTGGACCGGATGTCATACAGCAAGATCTGCACACAAACAGACCATATCAATTCAAATGTTGTTGTTTCTTGTTGCTTATTAAGAATTGCAGAACTGGACGATTGACATGAAAACAGAATATGTTGATGTTACCTGTCCTGTGCTGGTGCCCACTGCCATCGTCAGGCCGTCTTTGAACTTCAAGGCTGAGATAGCCGGCAGACCTTCAACCCTACAGTTAACACACAAAACAACCATTGTCTCAAGGGTACCTGAGGTTATACAGTAGGTCACATTTGCAGTATGCTTTGTCATAGGATTTTCAAGAAGACTATGAGTATGACAAAACTGATTGTTTACAACAACCGCAAAACAGGAGTACACAAGAACAACAACAACAAAATTGAAGCTGAACGTAAAAGGAACATAAAAAGAAAGATCAGACGGCTTTACTTACATAGTGTCCTCTGTGATGCTACTTAAGGCACAGTCCAGTTCCCCTACTCGACTCCTGACTCGAGGGTCCCAACACTCTATTCTACCCTGAGGAAATACATGTATTCCAATTTCAGTTGTCAGACATTCCAGCAATGTGTAAGGACTAACCTGATTATCTATTAGGATAGGATATGGTGATAAATTTCAGAAAAACAAAATCAGACAGTAGAAAGTAAGGCTGTCCATACCTCTACTGTTCCACAGGCAAACAGATGATGTACTGGGTTGATGTCACATACATTACTCTCTCTGGAACAACAGCAGACAGTTCAGTCAGTTCAGTTCAGTTCAGTTCAGTTCAATGTGTTTAAATCATCACAATATCATCTCTCACAGTTTATCACATTCTACTCTTAGTACTTTATATGTCAATTTATATATCAATGTAACATTGGTAGTTAGGTACATACATGTAGGTAGGTAGGTAACATAATCATTAGGTTGACAAATGAAATGATAGACGAATGCAGGAATCTCAAACAAGAGTTTACAGGACAAGTGTTGACCATTTAATACTTACACAGAATTAGTGACTAGAGGGTTGAGAAACCTGCCCTGCTCCAGGTTGAGTCTGTACACTTCACGACTGAAACAGATATACAAGTTTTAGGTTTTTTTAGGACAGCTAAAATTTCTTCAAGTTCAAACAAAAAAAAAAACTTTCAGCTAGTCAACCTACTGTACCCTTCCTCGGAGACATGATAAATGACCAATGACTTAGGACATATGAGCTTAGGAACAGGAAGCATCATTGGTCAAATGCACCATAAAGTTCAGTATGATAACACTACAGTAAGAGGGGTAGGCAAACCCTCCCCATATGTCTACAAAATCTCACAACAAGGAAACTTACAGCCACAATGAACCACCATGCACAACTGAGAAGGAAGACAAAGCGGAGAACCTACTGT
Source organism: Branchiostoma belcheri (assembly GCF_001625305.1). Lineage (NCBI taxonomy): Eukaryota > Metazoa > Chordata > Leptocardii > Amphioxiformes > Branchiostomatidae > Branchiostoma > Branchiostoma belcheri. Next base: position 516,575 of record NW_017803191.1, read on the forward strand.
AATTGTTTGGTAATGTTAACTGTACTGACCTTGCTCCAACAAAGTAGAGGTCACATGAAGGTGAGTGGAAGGAGAAATCTCTCCCAACTTTGGGTATCCTGGTCCTGTAATACCTGCCGTACTGAGCATGGAACTCCACATATCTGTCACAGTGGAGGAACACTACCTGCACATAACAAACAAACAAATTTTGGAGCTGGAAGATAATATGTTTGGGCAGTTCAATAGGTATCTAAGAATACACTTCTGATGCACTTCACACGACGAATAAGTCAGGTTACCTAATATGCGGTTACACCAAAAGTTATTGTAAGGGGTAAGCCACCACTGAACTGTACTTGTATGTTACTGTTGTACCTTATTGTTATAGAATATTGGGTCTGGTTCAGATTTCTATAAGTCTTCAGACTTATATACTGTACACATACTTTAGTTTAAACCATTGATGTTTGTATCCATACCTCCTCACTCTGAACCTACCTTTGAATAGTCTTCTGACAAAATGTCAAAAGTGACCACTGAAAATAAAGGAGAGATGCTGTCAGAGAGATCATCTGATGTATGAAAAGAAAGTACAGTCCAAACACATGTTTTCAAACTGTGTATGCCAAGGAGAAAGTTACAGGGAAACAGCCTCCTTGTGTGCACCAAAAGGAAAGGAGCAGAAAAATTGGTGATTACTCGTCTGCTAACCTTCTGCATCCAGGCCTCTCTCAAATTTCATGGACATCTGAGCAACCTCATAGCACCTCACTCTGGGTTTGTAGGTTCCTATAGCACAAAAAAGAACTCACTGTGTATTAAGCACAGACACAAAAAATCACCAAAGAGCGCCAATCGATGAAGACCAAAACTACATAGAACCTCTGTCTACCTGTAACCATGAGGTACTGTCCATCCCTGGAGCTCCTGATACAGTTACTGACTGCCGGCATCTCAAAGTCCTGAATGAGCTGTATTCTTCTTTGGATGTCTGAAATGGGAGTGACAACACATCAAACCAAGAATGAGATCTTCTCTTTGTAGCTTGTCAAGTGCTGTAAGTAACTCATGTTCACGGTTGTCTTTACCACGAACAAATACAGTAATTCACTGACTTTCTTTTTTCTGCACCTGCTGCCACTATCAACATGCTTCCACCGTGAACATACAGTAGTTCTGCAGACATGTCCATTTTTCTCAAACTTTTGCAACCACGAACATAAAGTGAATTACAGTTGATGGACATTAAAAGGCTTCCAGACATGTAGGGGAAAATATTTTTCTGACACACCACACCAAAAACAGCATGAACATGGCTTAATTTTAAAGTGTTGTTTACCTGCATCTTTCTTCTGGAGATCTCTCTTCTTCCTGTCTGTTAACCACTGTTCAAAAGAGATCAAATTATGTTACTTGATCGCAGGGAAAATAACAATCTCATAACAATATGATGGAATTTTCATTATAAATTTGGGCATCACTGGTATACTGTGCGAAGAACTTTAACACTTTTTAGTGGTAAAAAAAGTAAGACTATATTAATGAGGAATGTCTTTATTATAGTATACAGATAACATTAATCAATAGGTGGCCATTCCATCATGTACAAATGATATATAAAAACATTTACGTCGTAAAAACTTATTATACAATCACATGCGCCAAGCGAAACCGAGCGAAAGCT
>NW_017803192.1:0-2345 GCF_001625305.1 Branchiostoma belcheri
GAGGGCACGCTTCAGAACAAGCGGTACAAGTGCCACCTGTGCTCCTACTCCATCGACAAGAAGCAGCGTCTGGACCGGCACGTGGAGAAGCACCTCCGCGGCATCATCCAGACGCCCGGGCACGACGGCTGCCCCGTTACCATGGCAACGCTCCTGGAGCCCGAGGGCGAGGCGCTGGCAACACTTTCGACCGTGTCGAGCCTGCGGAGCCGCGTGTCTGTCGGCCGGCGCAACCGGGTGTCGAACAAGGAGAAGGCGGCGCGGCAGGAGCTGAAGGAACCGGTCTCAGCCAGCCAGAGCCAGCAGGAACTCATACAGGTGGGTTTGGGTTAGGTTAGGGTAAGGGTTAGGGTTAGGGTTAGGGTTGGGGTTGGGGGTAGTGTTAGGGTTAGGGTTAGGGTTAGGGTGAGGGCTAGGGTTAGGGTGAGGGCTAGGGTTAGGGTGAGGGCTAGGGTTAGGGCTAGGGTTCGGGTCGGGGTAGGGTTAGTTAGGGTAAGGGTTAGGTTAGGGTTTGGGTCAGGGTTTGGGTTTGGGCTAGCGTTGGGGTAGGGTTAGGGTTAGGGTTTGGCTTAGGCTTTAGCCCTTACGTTGTGTGTTAATTATGTTTATGAAAGCTCAGCGTTCACAGCCAGCCCAAACAACGTGGCTTCCCAACGAGAACTCCTGCAGATGTTGTTAGGGTTAGGGTTAGAGTTTGGGTTAGGATTAGGGTTAGGGATAGGCATTAGCCCTTACGTTGTATGTTTATTATGTACACAGGTTGAGAGTTCAGCGTTCACGGCCAGCCCTGACAACGTGGCTCCCCGACGTGAACTCCTGCAGATGGCCGCGCCACAGAGCATCGACCTGAGCGTGCTCCGTAACGAGGCCCTGCGGACGGAGGTGCTGCGGGACCAGGGATACGGGGAACGGGAACGGGCGCCGCTCCAGATGGCCAATCAGGAGCAGCTGCAGGTAATAGCGGTAGACTGTCGTTCTGTCAAATGATATTTAAGGCCATGGATTTTCTACTGTAGGCAATTAAACATGGTAAAATAGTCTTCACTGTAAAGGTAAGGTAAGGCGCCGCTGCAGATAGCCAATCAGGAACAGCTGCCGGTACATGTGTAATAGTGCTCGTCAGTAGTTAATTAGTTAATTAAAAGCGTGCTCCGTAACAAGGCCCTGCGGACTGAGGTACTGCGGGACCAGGGATACAGGGAGCGGGAACGGGCGCCGCTCCAGATGGCCAATCAGGAACAACTGCAGGTAATAGTGGTAGTGATAGACTGTTCTTCCACTAGAGGATAAGATTCTGGAGATAGTGTTAACAGTGTTGGTGAAAGTCTTGTAATTTTTTAATCTTGGAATGGAATTGTTGTCTTCGTCAGAAGGACTATGAAATTGTCTCGCCGGAGTGTGGGGAACTGCGGATTTTGCGATATAACTCTGGAAGGCATGATTCGACGTCCATGATTTTTGGCAGGCAGATTACCTTTGTTGAGGCCGAGGTCAAGTACAATTTTCGGCTTCGTGGGGGGTCCTTGCGTCACGTAGGTGCACATTTTGTGTTTGTGGCTTGTTAGCAAAATAACTTAAGTAATTATAAAATGTTGATTATGATTCTTGGTGTGGTGGTTACTATTATTCGGGACCATGGTTAAGTTCGTTACTGAGCTTCGTGGGGGGTTTCGTTGTGACTACAGGGGGCATTTTGTTAATTTTTCTTGTGAGCAGGATAACTTTTGTATGTGTGGATGGAAGTTAATGAAATTTGATAGGCATATTACTGTGGTGGTCTCCAAGATTGAGTTTAAAGATGAGAGTCGTGGAGGTCGTTATGTCCCCGTAATAGATCTTTTTGTTTGTTTCTTTGTTTGTTTGTAGTTCAAGTACCGATGTGGCATGAGTCTAGATTTTTGTATGGTGTAAAGGTATTGTAATATAGATTTTGTGGTGTAAGTTTGAACTCTTTTGTTTTATAGGAATGTGGAAAAGAAGTTATCTTGTTCTTGTTTTTTTTGTTGTTCTGGTGTTGTTTTGTATGTAGGTCAACAACCTTTTGGCCAATTAGAGTAGGACAGCTGTATTGGTTGTGCTCTGTCTTTTATGTAGGTCATCGACCTTATGGCCAGAACAGCTGTCAGCGCTAGCTGTCCATGCTATTTGGTATTCAGTTTTCTGTCCCTTTTTTCTTCTATTGGTTGGATATAGGCAGTAAGCCTCGTTTCATAGGATATGTGTGCTATATATGAGTGTTGTGTGTGCTATCTATGATAGGTTACATGCTATAGCTATATAGGTTACAGGTCTCAACAGTATTTCTTTAATGGTGGAGTTTCCTTGGATTTCTCGGTGTGGAGACC
>NW_017803193.1:0-2342 GCF_001625305.1 Branchiostoma belcheri
GGTGACTTGTGGCAGCGGCGACGTGTGATCACGCTTGACACGAGCGCGGCCGGAGTCGACACCGTCAGCATCGTCTACCGGAAAGTCCCCGCTGTCGATCCGGTAGAAACCCTTGTCCTGCGCATCCTGCCATATCCTTCGCGGCAGGTGCAAGGTTTTTGGACGTGATTCCTGGCCTCAGACTACTTGAAAACTGTACAAAAATTACAACATACACAAACAGAAACTTCCACACGACCGCCATCTTGGATGTTGTGAGACTTGGAATATACCATTAGTAAATTCGACGAAGGGGTGATACTAATCTGAAAATATGCGAAATACAATCATAACTGCAGCTAGACGGTAAAATACATAAATTTTACTCGAATTTATAAAACTAATTACTCCAGCAAATTGTACTTTGTGTCATTTTTGCTAATTTTCTCGTTTTATATAAATTTAATTACATAAACGCCCCCATATTGTTAACCTAGGTATTGTGACCTTTGTCGCCTGATAACACCCACCAAAAAGTAGTCCTCGAAGAAGTCTAGTGTGGTGTGTTTTTAACACACCGTGTGATTGTCACTAAATATTACATATCATAAACAAATATATACAGACGCAATTTACTTCTAACATGTCCGGTCACGCTTGACGAATCGTCATTGTTTTTAGGCGGATTGATTTGGACAATTGATGTGACCCGTCCTGGTGCCAGGTACAAGGTGTGGAACATTACGACAGGTGGTAGTTTACCCGCCAAAATACTACGCAGTTCAATATTGGCAGATGGCCCAGTGCATGTCACAGGCCTTAAGTGCAGGCCTCGAAATTAACTTCCTACTGTCTCAGCACTGTCCCAAAAATAAATTTTACTTGTCCCGAAGTGAGGATGAACTGTCCCAACCTGTTTTTCGGGAAGTATTGTACGATTAAATGAACTTGAAGTCAACTTTATTTTGCGTACGTTCTGACTCCCTGGCGCACTATAATTACAGAGTAGACAGGCAATTCGGGGGAACTTTTCCGGATCCAAAAGCCGCGGGACGAGTGCCTGATAAACAAAGGCTGACATTCTAAAGTGTCCCCAAAAATGTCCTAAAGTGTCTTTTTAGTTGTCCCAGCCTAAATTTTACGGTGGTCAGTGGCCACTGGATTTCGAGCACTGCATGTGGTTTGAAACGTTTGCTGTGTCATCAGTCTCTTGATAGTGGGTGTGTTTTGCAAATATTGAAGATGACCAAATTGTAAAGTTGCCACCGACTGCAAACGTTCAGAGAGGGTAGAACTAACAGAAGAAATGTACACAAAATGTCACTGTGTTCAGTTCCGATCTTTTAACGCGATGGTTTCACATAGACAAAGATGTTATATTCTTACCAGCTAGGTCAATAAATTGAATTTTTGATGAAACAAAGAAAAATATATTTTTTCCTTTCGAACCCAGTAAGGCCACACCAAGTAAATTTTATGGGTGACGTCCGCGCGCGCATTGATTTTGGCCTGTTCCTAGAAAAAAAAACAAGAAATTCCGCTTCCTGTAACTATGACCAAAGAGTCACGACAGTGCCGCAAATAGGTTTCTACGGACCAAAGCATCAAGCAAGGAAATCATGACTTCCATTAGGAATTCAGTTTGGTACATGCTGCCACATTTGAAGAAACTTGCTGACCGCTCCATCCATCTCCCCAAACTCACAGGACGACAACTGCTGTTCCACCTGATTTATTGCTGTTTTGATGATGAATAAAAGACTTCTTGCTTGTTACACTGTGTCACCTCATTCAATTTGTGTCCTAACATTTATCGTCTCTTAGTATATTTATAATCTAGGCATCTTGTTTTTTAGGGCCCTTCTTGTTTTTTTTTCGCCCTCTCGCATTAGATTCAGGGTCTCCAAAGGACGTCATCCATAAAATTTACTTGGTGTGGCCTAATGTTATATATCCTAGTGGCAGATAAGATATACTGTAGGAATGGTTAACGTTGGTTTACCGAGAAAAAGGAACAGAGTGTGACGTGAGGGAAGGAGTTGTGTGATCCGTTCCTCCCACACTGCACCAGGGTTTTCTCTGAGTAGTCCTCCAGCTGGCTGACCAGCGGCCCCGTCGGACAGGCGAACAGCACGTACTCCCGCGGGAGGTCTTCATCCAGGCTACTGTCATCAACATGGGCGAAGATCCTGGAGGGAAAAATAGACATTTAGGCCACACGAATTTAATTTCTCGGTTAACGGATTCGCCCACTTCATTTTTTTCTGATTTGCAAAAAAAAAAAAATCAGAATCAACTGCAAAATGCTCATATTTTGCCCTGAACAGTTGAAAACAGTCCTTTTTCTTCCTAGTTGTTACAGT
>NW_017803194.1:0-2337 GCF_001625305.1 Branchiostoma belcheri
TTGGTGCGCGGCACTCGCGGTTGCGCGGATGACTCGTAATTAACTGGAAAGCCGAACTCCAGGAAGTCACATAAGACAGTGTCGTGAAAACCATCTAGGAGACCTCGCCAGGCGGAAACGTGTAGCTTGGTGGGTACTGGAATGCGCTCGGACTTAAAATTGGGTACGCCTGACTGTCGAACCCGAGCATGCCAACTCGCGAAGTCCACTACGCTGGGTGTTGGCCGATCCGTGGGGAAATCCGTGACGAACGTACATACGCTGAGTTCATTCAATAACTTGACAGCAGAAGAATCGAAGTCCATTCCGCCCGTGCGGAGATCTGACAACATTACATCCTCACCTGAGGAAATTACTCGGGACGCTGGCCGAGCCAAGTCCGATCCGCTTGTGCGGACATTTGACAACAATACATCCTCGTGTGAGGAAATAACTGGAGACACTGGCTCATCCAGAGCCGACCCGCTCGTGCGGAGATTGGACAACAATAAATCCTCTTGTGAGGGGACAGCACGTGCTGCAGTAAGTAAACTACACGGCTCCGACACGTCTGAAGAGTCCGGCTGTGATAAGCACTCTTGCGTAACACTATCACTAAGATAAACAACGTTCATGTCGCAATCCGAGAAGAAGCCAGAAGTGCACTGGTCGATGAGATCGGGATACAATGAAATACTAGATAACAAATTGTCACGTACCGAATGTTGCAAATTGTCACTTACAGAATGTTGCGAATTGTCACTTACAGAATGTTGCAAATTGTCACTTACAGGATGTTGCAAATTGTCCCTGACAGAATGTTGCGTGTCCGGAAGTAGTCATGCGGAAGACGACTTGACGTTGGCCCCATTATCGGTAGATGAAGCGCGTTTCTCTTCGGCTTGCTTCCTGTGGCAGTCAGCGGCTGAGTGTTTGAACCTCTGCGAGGTCTTGTTCCAGCAGTAAGAACAAAGGTGTTCAAAACGACACGTATCAGCGGCGCACTCGTTCCTAGAGAACCGAAAGCAGAAGCGTGGAGGATCGGATTTCTTGGGCTGTCGACGCGCGGCGGACCCGGCAGGCTTGATCTTGAGCGGATCGGCATCAAAGTAAATCTCCTTCAGGGCTACCCAGTCGTCCGACCATGAGCCTGGCTTCCGGAGCGCTTGTTTGACCGCCGCTGCATGAAAAGACCGAGAGTGAAAAGAGTGTGCTCCACCAAAACCAAAGAGCTTGCATATAAAGCCTTGGTCCGCCCAATTGTGGAGTATGCCTGTTGTGTATGGGACCCCTACACCGACGCTGACACAAATAAGATCGAGAAAATCCAACGAAGGGCAGCACGCTTTGTTCTGAACAGACACCGAAACACCTCTAGTGTCTCTGACATGCTGGATGAGTTACAGTGGGCTTCTCTCCAAGGCCGCCGCCGTACCACCAGACTCGCCATGATGTACAAGATCCAGCATGACCTTGCATGTGTGAAATGCGACGCCTTGAAACCCGTGTCTGGCAGCAGGAGAAGCCGGAGAGGCCACAGTCAACAGCTCCAGGACATAACTTGCCGCACGAACTACAAACACTATTCCATTCTTCCTCGCACTATCCGCGATTGGAACGCCCTGCCCACAGACACTGTCCAATCCCCGTCCCTGGCCACCTTTGTCTCGAGGGTGTCCAGTCCGGCCTAGACTCAGTTACGCTGGTGACCTTCGACCCGAGACATGTCAATTATTGCCGGTATCGGCAGTTGGACATTACCGGAAGAAGAAGAAGAAGACCGAACCACGGTCCAGTCATACCTAGCCAGTTTGTTACACGTATATTCCAACAGTGCTATGCGCCCCATCAGTTCATAGGAGGGTAGGCCGGGATTGCGCAATAAACCCATACAGCCAGCCAGGAATTCTTCCATCTCGAGCTCGTCATACTTCTTCGTTTCCGCTGAGTGAAAACTATGGACGAAAGACTCAGGAGATAGGATTGCCTTACCTTTCTCTGGCTTCTTGCCCGCGCCGACAAGATCCCCATACTTTGTGGATACGAGGCTCTGAAGCGCGGCATCCTCGCGGAGCTGGGCTAACGTAATGTCTGCTTGCCCGAAATCCACATGCTTGCGTTGGTCGTCTTGAGTTTCGTCCGTCTTGCTCCCGTCCTTGGCCGTAGGAAGTGGCGAGGTTGTAGTGGTGTCTGTGGCCAATTCCTTCTCTAGCGCATCCACTTCCCGCTGAAGCTTCTTCAACTCTAGGCGCTGAGTAAGCTCTGCCTTGCGCTGTTGTAGCTCGGCCATGGCGCCTTGCATGCCTTGACCCACAGCGCCGTTGTCTTCCAGAATCCCCGTGCAATCCTTGCCAGCAA
>NW_017803195.1:0-2336 GCF_001625305.1 Branchiostoma belcheri
CCTGACCTTCGTAACGGATTTGGCGCACAAGGTGGCCGCGATAAGAAAACCGCGCCGCTGTCTGGAATTAGTAGATAAGCACGGCCACGAAAAGAAAAATTGGGAATGGCAGAGGGTTTATGCCACCTAGATCCTCGAATCCAATCCATTTGGGCACAAAGCGCGGACAGGACACCTCCCGCATAACTAAAACGCACGTCGGGAGAAATCCACCGCCGGCAGACCTGGGAGGATCACCATATATTGATATTTATCGCTGTCGCAGGACGATATTGAATGTGATGTTTGGACGGAAGAGCCTCGTGACGGATTGCCATGGGTCAAGGTTTGCAGTTTACTGTTTTGTACATGTCTCCGCACTTGCTTAGCAGGATCGAAATACTTCGTAAAGAATGGCTGCACTACGAGTCAAAAGAATATGATAATAGAGATGTGTGAAGTGTGTTTGGGGCACAATGTTGGTTTTTCTCGTAAACTTAAAAGTGAAATTACATTTTCGTTGAAGAGTTTGCAGGTCTCCATGTCTCCACACTTGCTTAGCAGGATCGAAATACTTCGTAAAGAAAGGCTGCACTACGAGTCAAAAGAATATGATAATAGAGATGTTGTGTGTGTGTTTGGGGCACAATGTTGGTTTTTAGATAGAAAACTTTGAAGTGAAATTATATTTTCGTTGAAGAGTTTGCAGTTTACTGTTTTGTACATGTCTCCGCACTTGCTTAGCAGGATCGAAATACTTCGTAAAGAATGGCTGCACTACGAGTCAAAAGAATATAATAATAGAGATGTTGTGTGTGTGTTTGGGGCACAATGTTGGTTTTTAGATAGAAAACTTTGAAGTGAAATTATATTTTTGTTGAAGAGTTTGCAGTTTACTGTTTTGTACATGTCTCCGCACTTGCTTAGCAGGATCGAAATACTTCGTAAAGAATGGCTGCACTACGAGTCAAAAGAATATGATAATAGAGATGTGTGAAGTGTGTTTGGGGCACAATGTTGGCTTTTCTCGTAAACTTTGAAGTAAAATTATGTTTTTGTTGAAGAGTTTGCAGGTAACTGTTTTGTACATGTCTCCGCACTTGCTTAGCAGGATTGAAATACTTCGTAAAGAATGGCTGCACCACGAGTCAAAAGAATATGATAATAGAGATTGTTTGAAGTGTGTTTGGGGCACAATGTTGGTTTTAACTAGTTAACTTTAAAGTAAAATTATGTTTTCGTTGTTGAAGATGTCCATGGAGTTTTGCTGGACGTTTGATAAATTAAGAAAATACTTTTCAGGGTTGATCATCAATACATCTCAGAAAATAGCTTTAATATGAATCAAAAGAAATTGTTAATAATAGAAATATCAAAAGTGCATTTTGTTTGTTTTAGCTTCTGACAGTAAAAGTGAATTTTCATTGAATGTTGTTCATGCAGTTTTGATGGGAAATGTGTCGAATATAATTACGAATTGAAATGTACTTCGAAAAATGGCATAAAATATGTTATTGGAAGTGTAGCTTTGTTACTACAAGTTAGTGAATGTTGTGTGTCTGTGCATTGTAGTTTCATTGCTGAGGAGGATTGAAATACATTAGACTCTAGGAAAATGGCTTCACTAGATCTAGAAGTGAAAAGAACAATTGTTAATAGACATCTGAAGAGTGTTTGAAGACACTGAATTCACATAATTCTGTTATGTTCATCAAATCGGGTCCATGGAGTACTAGTGTTGCTGTCCGATGATGATGTGTAGAATTTGATTGAAATGCCTCTTGAAAAATGGCTCATCACTACGAGTACAACTTAAAGGTTTTTTTGTTGGTTTCAGCTACTAAAAGTGAATTCTCGCGTTCGTTGAGTCGTGTCGGCGTAGTTTCGCCGGGTGATCTGTGGCCGGCGCGTAAATGGAAATCTGCGTTGAGATGCGAGGATTGTCGGGGCGTTCTGTTATCACCGTTTTCAAGACAAGTCATTACTCCGGGGGTTTTTGAAACTAGTCGATGGCGTGTGCCATAGGGTAGTCATACATGACAATGAACTCGATCCATCTAGATGGGCTTCTGACCACCTATTCATCCCTCCTGGCAGTCCCTCAATGTGTAATAAGGCAGGATTTATGACAGCGAGCACAGTTGGGAGTTTATGGAGCCTGGCAGCGCGCCGTAATTAGGGGATAGATTGCACGACGCCACTGCCAGAGAAATGTCCACACACCATGCTTAATCTAGCGGCGAGCGGCGATTACGGATTCCCCCAACACTCGCAACATCATGGCCGAGTGATAATGCCGGCGCTTGTCGGAAACGCGTCGTTTGTCAGCCCGGGAACCCCCGGGAGCCGCCTTTGAT
>NW_017803196.1:0-1807 GCF_001625305.1 Branchiostoma belcheri
ACTGAAAATTGGTTGTGTTACGAGAGTCTGTGATCTCTTTTTGAAGAGTTCCACTTGACATCATTATTCTCCCATTCTGTGAGCAATATAACAAGTTTGCCAGCATGTATGGCAAGATATAGCTTTACTAGATTTTCAGACTAAAATCAAGGAACCTTGCTAAAATCTATCTCTCAGCGTTTCACATAAACCTAGACAGAAACCAGTTCTTTCCAGCACAGTCCGTCAGATCTAATCATCAAACCCTTATATTGGAGTAACCACATCATTTGTACTACCAACAGGTGCCTCACCATTTCCCTTTCCTCTTCCCTGTCCTGTTACTCTTCACATGTCACGTCTTCAAGTTCTGTTTTCCTCACTCGCGGCCTACATCTGGAAGTTCTCTCTATCTCCTACTGCTTCAAGTTGACTGCAGCCGTTTTTGATCTGTTAGAAGAAACAGTCTGTCCCAATAACCCACTCCGCTGGGTTTCTTGGGAACTGACCACACAAGGTGGCTGCTTCAAAGCCTTCTTATATTTTACAAAGAGTCTGCTTTTCCCATAATGGTCTCCTGATGATGCAATGATTTTACTGTGACAGTCCAAAGTGATTTTCTAGGTCCATTTTTTGGCCTGCATGCCCTTGTACCATACTTATACATAGAGTGTAACCAGTCATTTTTTACTCCAGGTAGCTGGGCCACTCGATTTTGATGAAGAGCATAATCAGTATATTTTACACCCAAAGAAGCATAAAATTATAAAATCAAGCCTTTCAAATTGAACATACATGCATAGCCACTACCTTCCTGAATTTACGCCCCTTTTAATGTAGATTAGGAAATCAAACTTTTTGTGCAAAATGCTTGATATGTACAAGGAGATTTCCATATAACCTCCTTGGTATATAGCCCACCTTAACAGAACTTTACAACAGAAAAGAATCTAAACACCATTTTGGCAAGCCAGTGGATGGATCCTAGCCTCCACTAGGCCTTTCTACGGGAATACGGATCGTAGAATTCGGCAAAAAGGAGAGTAAAATTGTAAAATTGACCAGGGGAGTCCAGCCGCGGAAGGTCGTTTCTTTCCCTCCGGCCAGTCAAACCTCAAGGCAGCCAAACTCCCCTGGCAAATATTCTCCTATATATAGCCAGCATTGTTAGTCTTGTAGAGACTAGATAGATCCATGGTATATCCTCAGGCCCTCAGCAGGATGGTCTGAGATAACACTAAATCCAGAACTGACCTGCATACCTGCACAGTGAGACCAACTGTGAACAATGGGAGATCATCAGCAGGTGTGTTACAGAGTCAGCATGGAACCTGTCTGTTGATATCCGATGATTTGTACCTGTTTGTGTATTAAGGGCCTGCATGCCTTTTTGTAAGGCGTTATCTGTTGGAAGGGCCCCAGAAGAGTCTCCAAGCAGAGATTTGGGTTTTGGAAGTTGGGTTGGGTGAAAAAAATTCCAGTGCAAAAAACTGCAATAAAAAAGCCTAAAAACACGCCACAAATAACCCCAAACCTCTGTTTGGAGAGTAGCGTAATCAGACCTTTTTAGTCTTCATAATCTGTAGGCAGCCGCCCAAAATCATTGCAATCAGTACATTAGCCGTAAGGCCATGTTGATTTGAATATATGGATGACATCCTCCAGGAGCCCCAAAACTGATGCGCGCGTGCGAATAAAAAAAAAGTTTTGCAAAAAAAAAGTAATTTCTATTATTGAAATCTACGTGGTTCATGAGGGTTGAGCAAATGGCACAGAATATGGTTTGCGAATAATCTAGTCTTCAAGTTCATTTCTTTACAATTTCGTC
>NW_017803196.1:1899-2333 GCF_001625305.1 Branchiostoma belcheri
ATCCATGGTATATCCTCAGGCCCTCAGCAGGATGGTCTGAGATAACACTAAATCCAGAACTGACCTGCATACCTGCACAGTGAGACCAACTGTGAACAATGGGAGATCATCAGCAGGTGTGTTACAGAGTCAGCATGGAACCTGTCTGTTGATATCCGATGATTTGTACCTGTTTGTGTATTAAGGGCCTGCATGCTTTTTGTAAGGCGTTATCTGTTGGAAGGGCCCCAGAAGAGTCTCCAAGCAGAGATTTGGGTTTTGGAAGTTGGGTTGGGTGAAAAAAAATTCCAGTGCAAAAAACTGCAATAAAAAAGCCTAAAAACACGCCACAAATAACCCCAAACCTCTGTTTGGAGAGTAGCGTAATCAGACCTTTTTAGTCTTCATAATCTGTAGGCAGCCGCCCAAAATCATCGTAATCAGTACATTAGCCG
>NW_017803197.1:0-2333 GCF_001625305.1 Branchiostoma belcheri
CCGTTGTCCGTCTTCAGTACTTCAGGGGTACCAAACATGGCGAAGATCTTGTCTAACAGCGGGATGACTGCCTGTGCAGATGTCGACCTCAAGTGTTCCACCACTGGATACCTTGAGTGTTCATCGATCACTACCGTGAGGTAATCTCCGCTGGGTAATGGTCCCCAGAAATCTGCACATAGTTCTGACCACGGGTGTTCTGGCATAACGGTTGGCTGAAGCGGTACTGCAGTTGGCGTTTTGTCGTTGCTTGACATGCAAGGCATCCCTTTAGCGTTTCATTCACTTTGTCGTCTATCCCAGGAAACCATACTTTTTCTCGCAGTAGTGCCTTCGTCTTTGATATCCCTTGGTGTCCTTCGTGTGCTATCGCGATTACTCGGCTTTGGAGTGTCGCTGGGATAATGATTCTGTTTCCACGTAGGAGTAGGTCCTGGTCTTGATTCACGGTCAGTTCGCCTTGTACTTTCGCTATCACCTCGATAGATTTGTCGCAGTTTTCTGCTGATTTGTGGTCATGCCATCTGCCGCTTCTCTGTAGTTGTATCGCTGTTTGTAGCGTAGGATCCTTCATCGTTTCTTCCTTGATTTCTTCAAGTGATAGTGACTTGGGTGCTGACTGCTGTGAAATGTAGTTCACATATTCCTCAGCTGTGCAAATGTGATGAAGTTCCTTTGACCTTGGTAGCGGATGTCTTGACATATAGTCGGCCGGATTGTCTCTTCCGGGCTGATAGATGACCTCGAAGTGGTATTGTTGCAGTTTGAGCAACCATCTCTCAATCCTCAGTGGTGGCTTCGCGTTTGGTTTGTTAAAGATATAGGTCAGGGGCATGTGATCTGTGATGACTCTGAATGTAGTTCCATATAGATATAGATGAAAGTGTTGTATTCCCCAGGAGATTGCTAACGCCTCTCTTTCGGTCTGACTATACCTTGTTTCCACATCTGTCAGAGACTTGCTTGCGTACGCTATGATAGCGGTTGATCCATCTTTCTCCTTTTGATAGAGGATTGCGCCGAGTCCCGCCGGACTGGCATCCACGAGCAGTTCTGTCGCCTTGTTTGTGTCAAAGTAGGACAGGTTTCGTAGACAGAAAAGAACTAGCCGGCAAATCTAAGCTCATTTTCACATATTTTGTACACTATACCCTGAAATTAAACATATCAAAAATCTGAACCTTGCTTGTGCACCCTACTATGATTTTCAGTGAGTCGAAGTGAGTCACTTTGGGGTCCTTAACTATAGAAATCCCCATAGGGCTAATACTGTGTTGTGCCGCCTTGAAAATTGACCTTCTCCAACCAATAGGGTGAAGTCATGAAGGTTGAGCCGCCAAAGTTTTTTTCCCATGGACGGGGTTGGGTAAGGGTGGGGGAGGTTGACAAGGTACAACAGCCATGGTTTCTGTTTGGGTGCATCGTGTAGGAGCCATTTTGATGCCATGTCTGTGCTAACCCAGTCTTTCACCTGGATTCTCACTGTTGATGAGTTCCCAACAAGCACTGGTGTGGTCCTACCCTCTTGTGCCAGGGTAAAGTTCACATTCCTTGTCCATGCTTCAACTCGATTGCTTTCTGTATGGTGGCCTGAGACATAGTCGGTTTTACCATACACTTGAGTGTGGTATCCCTGCTGTTCCAGTCTAACCTGCCAGGTGAGGTAGTTTCTAGGTAGCCCCTTGTAGTTGTTCCATGACTGTGTCACATGAGTGTGGAGACCGCTCCATAATGCTGATCTGGAAGGACAGCATATAGGTGAGTTGGTGTAGGTGTTTTTGAAGTTGACACCATTCTGAACCATGTAGTCCAGGTTGGGCAGATCCACTATACTGTCCTTGCCTTGTCCTATCAATCTGCGATCCATTGAGTCACAGATAACAAAGACTATGTTCTTCCTGATAGTATCATCTTTAGCTCCTCCCACTATTGATGACATCCCCACCATCACTAGGAAAACTACTGAACAATCCAACTTTCTGTTCATTTCTGTTCTCTATCTATTGTCTATTGTAACAGCATGTGAAATTCTATCTGCAAGGTCGCACTTTGGCCGCACCAAGTCCTTGGTCGCACAGACCTGTATGTGTTGTATCCGGTATGTTGTTGATCGACGTACTGAACATTCCCCTATACCTGATAATAAATGCTTGTAAAATAAACCATTTCTCCACGCAGAATCGAAGGCCTTCTTGATGCATACATGCATACATGTCTGCCATTTCGTTGGAGCGTCAAGGTCAGACTGTAGACCTTGAGCGTCGGTCGAATAGTCGAGCGTGTGAACTAACGGAATGAGGCGTCGGTCGAATAGTCGAGCGTGTGAACTAACG
>NW_017803198.1:0-2330 GCF_001625305.1 Branchiostoma belcheri
ACAATTCTACATCACCCTCCCTTATATTTGCAATTAGAATAGTATTGCTTTTTATAGTATATATTACTTTTTAGCGTTTTTGGACGCTCGGATATGGCATTGACCATTGAGCGAAAAGGCATCGACCATTTCAAATGACATCGACCGTTTACGAGACGGAAAATAGCCGCGCCGCGTGCCTGCGTTATACCGGATAGCGGTAAATACGGATGCCTCAGCGATTTCGCCCCCCCCCCCAGTGATTTTGCCCCCTTTTCACCTTCGTTCCTGCACTCCTTTACACAGTACCACAGGTATGGCAGGTACATAAATCAAACAATTCTAACGATATCTTTACGGGTTCGGTCGAAGTAAGGAAGCAAAAGTATTCCCCGTTGCTATCCTCAACAATATTAGGCGGCATTATAATGATAATTGAAACTTTATTGCATGTTCATTCCCCGGAGGGATAAATGCATGGATGTACAATGTACTAGAGAGTACTACAACAATAGTAATATAAAAGGCTAACATTAGGTCTAAGGTATACAATGCTAAAAATAAGATAAAAAGAAATATAAATATAAGTTGTGTTGATCTAAGTTCTAATGGCTTCTTCTCTCTTTTTGAAACATTTTGAAATATACTTACATACTTCATTGATGACGTCTATATTTGTACATGATATAATATATTTAAAGGTGTCTTCCTTTGATAATGTTTTACATTTTTTGTCGAGCTTAATTGAACTGAACAGTGATTTACGTTCGTTATCATATAATTTACAGTCAAGCATAAAATGCGATTCATCTTCAATACACGAATTGTTACAGAATGTACACAGTCTATCTTGTAACGGTGTACGGCTATAATAACAACAACAACATTATCACATATGCATGTAACGCTACAGCTGACACACAAGGGAAACAACTCATCCCTGAGAGGAAGAAACGTTTTGTCAGGTTGCAGAGATTTGTAGAACTTTGCTCTTCTCATTTGTGTCAAATTCAACCATTGCAATGGGCTCACTTGTCACTAGGCACAGATTTGCAATTTATTCCGATTTTGTCATTATTGGAACAAAACCATCGAACCCAGAACAAATGCCCAGAAAAAGAGATTTCTGTACAGGATGGCTGGTGCCTGGAACAAGATGAAGTTGTGATGATATATTGATGTATAGAATCCTTGTAATAATGTACATTTATATACAGGTGCCTGTAGATGTTTTGTGTTAATATTTTTGCTACTGTTACTGTAGTTTATGTTTAATGTATTCCCTGTGTGTCGTATGTGTGTATATGGCAGAATGGACCACAGGAAGAATAGCTACAGTTTGTACGCTAATTGCTGATCCTAATAAAGTCATTGTGGTAGAATAACAGATCAGGAACAGAGGACTTACGGTACAGTTACAGAGGCTTGTGTGAAGGGAAACATGTCAGCATCGGGCATTCCACTGGCCAGGGAGATGAGGGTAGGAGGTCCTTGCTGTTAGATCGCAGCTGAAAGAAATGATTGTTGTTGTTGTTAATGCAGTAACGTTAATAATATAACGTTAACTGTTATATAAAATTTACAGGTACTAGAAGCTAGGCCTATACTTATAAAGGAAGAGCCAATTGGGCTCATCGGTGAAATACGTTATGTATATCACTCAACTACCAGTTTTCAATACAGGTTCGAGTGTTTTTAAATTTTATTTTATATTTTGTTAATTGCTAGAGAAGTAACTTTTACAAGTTCTACAGCAGTGGAACTTGTCACCAATGCGGGGGGAGGGGGGCAACCACACTAGATTATCTCGAACCATTAAACACAAACGTTACCTGACCAGTCAGTGTTGAAACAAGAAAAGCTTTTTAAAAAGCTGGTCAGGGCGCGCATTGAGCATAAGAGCAGATACAGAATTTCCCCGTGATAGCAGTGACTTAATGCACTGCGCTACTTGTATATATATATGTATATGGCAATATTAATGTGAATCAGTGTTGCAGTCATCGTATTCAAGTGCTGTCAATCAAACTGTCACCCCTACTCCCCAATGGTATAGCTCAAGCTATCCAATTCATATGCAAATGATCCCTATCAACTTGTCACCCCTACTCCCCAATGGTATAGCTCAAGCTATCCAATTCATATGCAAATGATCCAACGCATGGCGTAGCATTGCATAGCATGGCCCAACGAACCACCCAACCAAACAACCCGGGACCCAACCATTAAACCGGGCACAAAGCCGGAGCGCAGCCCGGCAAAAAGGACTCACTAAGTTCTCGGATAGGTGAGGTGACCCCCGCCTTACTGACGTCGTTGAGAATCTTCAGCGATCTTCTATATGGTACTTT
>NW_017803199.1:0-108 GCF_001625305.1 Branchiostoma belcheri
TAACTATAGCTTAAACGTTAGTTTAGCCTCTATAGCATGCCAAAAACTGGGGGTTTGGGCAATTTGGGGGCTTCATGGTCTTTGGCAAGTTTGGGAGCTTTTATGTGC
>NW_017803199.1:146-378 GCF_001625305.1 Branchiostoma belcheri
CTGGAAATCTGCGGCAAGTCGCTTCACTTCTTCCCAGTCGGCGGCCGCCATCTTGGTTCGTACGTATACACATGGAAGGCGAAACCACTGCGGGTCAGGGGGTGAAAGGCCGGTGTTTTTTTTTTGCGTGGACGATTAGCAATGTCAATGACCTCTGCAAGATTTTTTTCCGAAAGAAGTACTTGTATAGCCTCTACCAGGCTTGGGGAGGTGGCTGGAAAGAGTAGAAATC
>NW_017803199.1:1285-2330 GCF_001625305.1 Branchiostoma belcheri
AGTCTCTGTATTCGTGTAGTAATTAATGTTTTTTTTTTCTTCAGGCCGTTTGAATTCACCGTACCCTTCATCATCATCATCTTCGCTCGGCTCCCATGAGGATCCGGAGCAGTGAGCTTCACCACCGACATGACTGAGGCAAGGGTACCGAAGTAACGGGTTCCTCACTGGCCACCCAGTGCGGAACTCGCGGAGAAAGTGGCGTCGGCACTCGGGGCCCTGTGCGGAGGGAAACTCCGCACAGGAATTCTAGTGCTGAACGGCTTTTTTTCCAGTGCTGAAGCTCCGCCAGAACTGGAATTCCAGAGCTGAATTTTGACTCGGCACTCGTTTTCCAGCGATACATTCCACACGGCACTCGCTTGCCACAGCTATCAATGACTGAGCTCCGCTAGCCTCTGCCAGGCTTCGGAAGCGGGTGGAAAGAGTAGAACTTGGTGAAATAGACAGAGATAACATGCCGGGAGACCGAGTTGGTCCGCTAATTCAATCAATCAATCAATCAATCAAATGGTTTATTTGTAAAAACAAAACCTTGTAGCCATCAGCTAAATTGTGTCTTGCTGTACAATTTTGATTTTTGACATATCTGGCATAACACACTAAAATTACTAGTTACTCAATAAAATCCATATCATTATACATTGACATACTTAAAAATAACAGATACAATTTAACATTAAAAATAACAATTACAAACATATATTAAGTACTTACACAAAAATATACAAAATAAATGAGACTAGAGGACAGACTAACCACCCTAGAAATATGATACACATTATTTGGAGAAATTGTTCAATATGCGAACCAGGTATGGTACTGGAGAGTTCTTATATCTGTTGGTTCTGTACTTAGTAGCTTTTAGCTTTTCAGAGTTCCTTGTGTGTCTTCCTGAGAGTTCACCCACCTTAGGAGGCAGGAGATCAGGGTTCAGTTTTGTAGCAAATTTAAGACATAGGTCCTCTCTTCTGTCCTTCAATGACTTGAGTCCTGTCAACTGCAGGGCTGCGTCGTAGGAGCTGTATTGTCCTTTAAGGATTGT
>NW_017803200.1:0-2329 GCF_001625305.1 Branchiostoma belcheri
TGCATGTTTGTGTACCTTCTTCTGTTGGGGTATTGTATATGGTACATATTGTTTATCAGGAGAGTAAATACCACCTTCTCACACAACAACCTGGCCCTGGTACTGTTGGACAGAGAAGGGGAAACATCATTGATCATATTTGCCTGTCTATTCACCTTGTCAACACTAATATTGCAGGCATATGCAAGTGCAACAATGTTGGGGGTATTGTACATGTACATGGTAGCCTGGATGCCAGACCCATAGCACTGGGCCCAAAAGTAATAATAGCCCAGTGTGTACATGGTACATGGTACATTTGTACATGTACATTGTACAGTGTGTATATTGTTTATCTGGAGATTAAAATATACGTTCTTATAACAACAACCTGGGCTCAGGCCATAGGAAACAGATTGTAAAACAGGATGTCATGTTTGCCTGTCTGCGTACCTTCCTAATACTAATATTGCAGGCATATACATGTATATGTACATGGTATATTGTATACAGGAGAGTAAATATGGTGATGTCATTGAAACATTATGGTGATGTCATTAAAACATTATTACATTCTGTGACAGTGAATCCATTTTCACAAGTGCAATAATTTCAATTCATTTCATTACTGCTTTGTGTAGCTTGTTCAATAAGCTATGCAATGTTAGTGCAATGTTTTACTAAAACTTTTAGTACACCAGATAGTAGTGTATCAATCACATCCAGGGTACATATATCCAATGTTGTTTGAAATCAACTGCATGTAAGAGACGCTCTTGCCAAATTTGATAACATATAGTTCATTGATATCTACGAAATATTTAGTTCTATTCTCCAATAAAAAAACCTTAAATTGTATGCAAATCATGCTATTATCTTAAATAACCAGTGGCGGCGGCAGGAGGGGGGCGAGGGGGGGCGGCCGCCCCCCCAAAAAATATTGGGGGGCGTCGCCCCCCCAAAAATCATGCTGAAATTCTAGTGTATTTTCTCTAGATGTAAGGAAAAGCCAGCAAACAGTTCGATTTCTACCTTAAAACCACTTGTAAGACGCATTTTCCGCGCTGCGCGGCCACTTGAAATCTGAAATCACACCAACACCGTCTTCTACATGTAGGTATTACCGCGAGTTGTAAGCTCTGATTGGTTCATCCCCGAAAACCTGCGCTCTGATTGGTTATATCTGCTGTGCATTACGTATTACTAGGAATATCGCACGAGTTTCTCACGCTGTGAGAGTTTGTTCTGCTGACCCCCTTTGTAACGATATCGGTAAAAATGAAATCCAGTTCTTCTGAAGACAACATGCAGTTTATTTTCGCGGCACACCGTGCCCTTCCCAACAGCACAACAGCATTTTTCACGTGTGTAGAATCGTGTATGCATCGATATTCCCGCTCAGGTCCCGCACCGCGCCGCTCGAATTTCCCGGAGCCGATGAGAGTAAACCATACAAGGTATTAAATTTTAATTAAACCAAGGACTGGCTCAACAATTTTTGTCAGATCTTAGAATGTCCTACTAAGAAATCTTCTGTAATGTCCTTGGTTGAGGCGAACTGAGATTCGATTGACGAATAGACGAAATGTGTACCCAGCAAAACATCAAAAATGCGTTCCCAAAAATACAGGAAATGGCGTTTCCAGAGGGTCGAGATTTTCAAATTTATTCGTTTCCAGAGGGTCGAGAGTTTCAAATTTTCCCGGGGAGCAAGCCCCGACCCCCCTTGTGTATTGTGGAAGAAGTTCGTGGACGTCATACAGTCGAATAGCGAGTAAGAAACTTAGCTACAAAGTACTAGAAATTTAGCTTCATGTAGCAGCAAACTTTCCCCCGAAAATGCAGGAAACACGTTTCAGAGGGTTAAAATCTCAAATTTTTCCGGGGGAGCATGCCCCGGACCCTCTAGGTCTTCGGCGCTCGATAGTGGGTTCCATACAAATCTCGCCCCCACTGACGGTCAAGAGTTCCTGCCGCCGCCTCTACCTACTCAGGAGCTATATTTTTGGTACCCCAAACGAGGTTTACTAAGTCCATTATTCCCTAAATGACACACAATGACCGTTCGGTTCTGTTTCATATGGAAGAATTCATAGACGAAACTCTAGAAGGAGCATTAAACTTAGCTTGAAATAAAACAAAAATTTAGGGCTCGAAATGCTGGAAATAGCGTTTCAGAGGGGTTAGAATTCTAAATTTCCCGGGGGGGCATGCCCCCGGACCCCCCTAGTAGGCTCGCGCCTGCGGCGCTCGCTGACGGGCGCCTTCGGCGCCCGAAATCTTGCCCCCCCAATCAAAATTTCCTGCCGCCGCCTCTGATAACAGACCTCAGCTTAGAATTCATAGAACT
>NW_017803201.1:0-2328 GCF_001625305.1 Branchiostoma belcheri
AAACACACCATCTTATCTTGATTTATTTACATCCTTTTATTTATCTGTTAGTTAGTAACTGTTACATGTACATGTATATGCATGACATTACATTGTACCTAAATGGATGATAAATAGAGTTCTTTTTTTGCTTCTCTATGATCTGTCTACAAGCCACAAATCGCTTCTCTATGATCTGTCTACAAGTCACATTTTTTGGTATATTGCTGATTACGGCTTCATGGATTAAAATGTAATGATGTAATATTTTTGTATGACCAATACTTGTATGACTTACAATATGGTTGTCTATGGTTGTCTTTCCAGAGGAGGAACTTCTGGTAGAGTACTGGAAAAGAGGCTATCAGTACTCTTGAGATCTCAACATTTTTTAGCAACTTTCATGACGTGGATCTAAGGCAGGTAGTACTATATATTATATCAGGGGGAGCTTCATTTGAAAACTCTTATGTGTACATGTTTGTCATGTGTTAAAGAAATGCTTGTTATTGTACAACTGTTAAAATATTGTAGCATCAATGTTTTCTACCAGCACAGCTCTTAATGTTGAATAAGGGTGGCTAAGCAGTTCCTTAGAAAGAGATGGTCAAGGAATATCATGGTGTACATGTAAAATAACTTTTAAAAGATGCAGAATGCCTCATCATGATAGACTGTCTCTACATGATGTATTGTGTTATATGGTGTAGTGTATGAATATGATCTGAAACAACAGTTTTGTTTTTCAATCTTATTTCAAGGGGAACAAACTAGGCAATTGTGCTGTCAACAAACCCATTTATTTATTTATTGTATACAGTGTGCGGCAGCTAAAGTACAGGTACAACAAGCTTGGGCGTCTTGGCACCAGCTCCAATGCAGAAGTGAGGGAGGCCATCCGGGTACGAGTTATCAAGTGTATAGCACAACACTTCCCATTTAAATCCAAATTTCAATAGTCATGTACTCACCTGTAACATTTCCTGTACATTGTGTATCTCGTATAAAAGTATTCAATCAGTAATCAATGATTTATAGTTTATCCATGTGACCCTTCCCCCTGATCCCATACTGTACTACAGAAAAGCTATGTACACTACATGCCCGTAGCCAGGGGGGGTTCGGGGGTTCGGAAGAACCCCCCCACAAGGCTCAAAGGTCCACTTTTTGGTCCACTTTTTATGTAAAGGTCCACTTTTTGGTCCACATTTTATGTAAAGGTCCACTTTTTGGTCCACATTTTATGTAGAAAAACTGCTCCCTTTGTCATTGAATAAAAATCTATCTCTGATTTCTTCTTGGAAATCCTCTTGAAAATGCACGAAATGCCATTTTAGAAGGTTCATTTTTCAAAATTTTCCGGGGGAGCATGCCCCCGGACCCTTCTTCTTTCCCGTACGTGCACAACCTCAATAAGTTGAGGGCTCCGGCACGGTGAGGGGTAGGGGTTTTTGGTTTGGATTTGGGGTGTCGCTCTTATTTTGTATTGTGTATATGTGTATATATATGTTGTTGTAGTCTGTTGACTACAGACTACAAGCTCCTCAGTGGGCAGGGGCGCCACTCCCTGTCCGCCAGCTGGGTGGACCCCCCTAGGAACCTCGCGCCTTCGGCGCTCGCCTCGCGCCTACGGCGCTCGAGGTCCCCTCAAGCAGTGGGAAGAACCCCCCCCATTCAAAATCCTGGCTACGGGCATGCAGTCACAGTACATCACATGAAGTTTCTTCATGTGAAGTTGTCATCAAACAAATCATGACGGTACCAGTTTGTGATTGTAAGTGGTGTTTCTAATGAAAGTCATGAAAGCATCTCAAAAATTGTATGTGTAGTATCACTGTAAGTACTAGTTGCACATTAGATAGGGTATTAAATAAAGCACTTTCTGAATAATGTTGATAGGTCCTTCATGTCAAGTTGTTGTCAAACAGATCATGACAGTACCAGTATGTGATTCTATGTGATGTTAATGTTATGAAAATCAGGAAAGCATCCCAAAAATATATGCAGTATCACTGTGACTAGTTGGCAATGCACGCAAGTCTAGCCTCTTATACAACTAACAGTATAGCAATGTGTACAGTTGTGGATATGGTATATCAAACACAGAATTAAAAATACTGTTACTATTACTTGTTTCTAAAAGCATAACAAACTTACATTGTACTGTTCTCATGAATACTGTGATGATGTAATATGATGATGTACATGTACTTTCTCCATGAACAGTGTTAACTGCCATTAGTATGTGTGGAAAAGCATATTTCTTAGTGTTGCAGTAGACTGCCAGAGTTCTTGTTGCAGGTAAAGCCGAATATTCTATCAATTTACATTACAAGTTGTAGAGTTCTT
>NW_017803202.1:0-194120 GCF_001625305.1 Branchiostoma belcheri
GTATGAGAGAGAGCCATGAATTTGAAACTTTTGTCAGAACATTTTTGTGGAAACAATTTTTGGGGCTGAAAATACTGACTCATTTTATATCATTATACATTGTGCCCCAACTCTTGTTACTCTGTGAAAGTATAAGCCTGTTTTTACATATACAACAGGTGTTTTACCTGTACAACAGGTGTTTACCTGTACAACAGGTGTTTACCTGTACAACAGGTGTTTACCTGTACAACAGGTGTTTCTCCTGCAGGTGAGAGAACAAAGGGCTCCTTCTTCCCCACATGAGAGTGGTTCCTGAAGAACGGCTTCTCATAATCTTCATCACTGAAACCTGAAACACAGTGGAGAAACATGGCAATGTTTCGGAAACATTGATGGCTTGTGAGGTCTAAATGAAAAGTAATATCAGACTAAGTACAGAACTGGTGTATCAATCCAGGCATACAAGCAAGAATATAGCATGAAAGTTCATCTGTGTTGGTACAAATCATTATGAAATAAAGACTGAACTTTAACTTCCAACACTAGATATAGAATTGGGACTTACCCCACATTTTCGGTTGACTCCATCAACCTTGTTCACGGAATGCCATCTACTCTTGGAACGTGACGTCAGAGACACGTGACGTCCAAGAGTAGACAGGTCCATTCTGTGAACAAGGTTGATGAAGTCAACCGAAAAGTCTTTATTTCATAAGCAAGCATATACCTTCCATTCTGAAGCTGTGGTCCCCTCTCCCGGTGCTGTCGGCTCTGTTTTCATTCTCTCTAGGGCTGGGCAGGTGAGACGAGCTACTACAGTATCCAGGAACAACAAAAATATCATCAGCGAACATTTTACATCATAGCATGTACATTTAGGGAAAAAAGCCATGCTCTTCCCCACAACCCCAGTGTGATACCAATACCGGTAGTAATGGTATCACACTGGGTCACACATACAGTAATCATGTTTTATCCAGTACCATGCCCATGCACAGTTGTGGATAGTTCAAGCATATCCAGAACCGTGCCATGGACAAATCTATGTTCTTGCATACACGGAGACTATCCAGAACCGTGCCCTATCCTACCCCTAAGCCATCCAGACTTAGAACTAGATATGTACAGTTCTGGATATGATAAGAACCATGGCTACCTTGAGGAGGAGTAGCGGGGACTGTCCTGCCCCCTGGCAGTCGAGCCCTGTACTGCACCTGCGGGCCTGCTTCTTCTCTTCCCGCCCAGTTTCAGAGGTTTGTACTTCTGAGGGCCGACAGGCAGCGGTGGTGGTGGTGGGGAAGTCATGTCCTCATCTGAATCCTCCAGCTTGGCAAACTTTGCTCTGAGGGAAAGACAAGTTTTATAGAAACATGTACAAAATCATAGCCAATGAGCTTGAAGACATACATGCACTATTGGTATACGATTATTACTAGTATGTCTGAGCTGAGGTTTATTAGCAACGCACGGAAGAAACAGAACAATAGAAAATCTAGACAAGGCCTTTTGGCCCTCCCTATCAACAAATACTAGTACCTGCCTGTATACCTGTCTCACACAAAATCCTAGTAGTACCTCATGAAAAAAAAAAAAAAAAGACTTCTTACCCCAGATGTTTCCTGGTTTCGTCTCCCTGTAAGGGACTAAACATACTGGTGTCACCAGCAGGAACTTCCACTGAGGAATTAAAAAAACAAATTCTCAATTTCTGGCACATTTGGCATTGAAATGTGTGTTTTCTTGGGTGGGTATGACATAAATAGAATACAACATGATGTATTCCGCATCACCCTCACCCCCAGCCCTACTGGGAAAATAGCAATTGTTGATAATGACAATGACAATGAACTTTATTGCATATTCACGCCCTACATGGGCCAAATGCACTAAGTTAGATAATACATGTACTAGTATCTCCTTGGCACCTTAAGTGATACAAAACACACCATGTTGCATTTTATATACGCAAGGATCTTATCCATGGTATAATTTTATGCTTGATCATGAAACTGTAAGAAGTTCCCTCACCATTTCTCTCAGGTGTACAGGCTCTAGTTTTCTCCCTCCTGGACAGCTTCCTGAGTTCTGCAACGGGAACTTCCTCATTTTCATCCGACTCAAACCCGCAGAACTTGACGGTGACACGCGGGGTCGACTGTGCGGGGCTCGTGTGGACCGACCGGATAACAGCGGTGTAGTACTGTCCATCGTAGGAGCAGGGGGCCTGACACCGGTCACCCACACACCACACTGCAACATGCAAGCAATTTAGCCTGGGTACCATCCGGATTTTAACTCGTGATTTTTCGAGCGTTGCGGAGCGAAAATGCAGATGGTACCCAGGCTACAGATAATTAATAATTATGTTTGTTGTTTTTTGTTATGTCTTTTTTCTGAGGAGTTTTTTTTCAATGCAGGGTCGACTGGGCAGGGTTCACATCTCTCCATACAGTCACCTACAAATCACCATAATCACAAAGCCATAACCGTTACAATTATAATTGTTTTATTGCAAATCATAACGTTTATAACTTACCTCGCTCCGAGTCCTCTACAAATGTTGAATCTTCAGTCTCTTGGTCCTCTTCACAGCCTTCAGTAGCCATTATTCTAAACACGACGTCCTTTTTTCTTATAATCTCATAGTACTAGTACTAGTGCATAGTGATGATCCGGTAGTACAGACCTGAGTTGTGGGGGGGGCATAATTTTATCGAGAGAAACAAAACTAAATGTAACAGTTTTTGCTTCGTATATAACAGAAAATGCTTTTGCTTCCAGTAACTAGTACATCTGATGTCTTAACATCTCACAAACTGGACGAATAGTACGTAATTTTAAGGTGAAACCGACACAAAATTGCAATAAAAACATACCCTGGCAGGCGCCTGCCTCGACTTGTTGTGGGGTCAAAAGGTCAAAGGTTGCAGGATTCTGTTGCCTGATGACCTGAATAAAAACAGCGTACAGAGACTGGACTGATGCGACACATTGCATTTGCAAATCGAGTGTTGGCAGGTATTAAATTAATGACAGGTAATGATAAGTAGTGGTGTCTGTATCTGTAAAGCCGGTATAACCGCCCTTCGGCGTAACACAGCAGCAATGTTGAGGCTACGTCAACTCTAGGACTGTGCCAAAGGTGAATGACCAGACGGACAGTGGCCCCTTTCCTCTGCGGCAATGCCTTTATTGATTTACGCTTGGATTGGATCCGTCTTATATAGATTTGATTAACTCCATCTACAAGTAATAAAAAAGGTTACAAAACATCATTAGTTAAAAAAAGTAACTTCAAGTTAAACTTTAATCGTCCCTCTGTGTTACTTTTACCACGAGCGGCCTTTTAATCTGACCTGGATGACTGGACCCAAGAACAAACACCGGTCAAGGTCAGCCCAGTGCGCAGGTTACCTAATAACCAGCGGTGGGCGTTACGGCACTTTGAACAAATGACCTCTTTAATTGCACAGTCCTCAAGAAGTCTTTAGAGCGCTGCGCCTTCTTGACTGGGGCCTAGAAGTCTTCAAGTAACTCTTAAGGGTGTGACGCAACGTGCTTGTTGAACTCCGACTGAGCGCTTAAGTGTAGCGCTACGTACGTGTGTTTTTAGTTATCGGTGACCTTGTAGTACTGTTTGCTGCCAACATGGCCGCTCCTGGGTTCTGTCGAACGCTGTTCTCCTACCTGTGGTTTTTGGTAAAATGGACGGTACAGATGATCGTCCTGAGAATCCTGGGCGTCGTGTCTCCCGCCAGACAGCGTCAGGTCCTGGTTAGAGTTGCCAAGGCGACGCAGTTTTGGGACTGTCCGCTAGAGTTCGACGACTACGCAGGTATTGTTATATGAATGAATGAATGGTCTTGTACATTTTGCCATGTAACGTTACTAGCAAGGCTGACAATGTGGTCTTTAGTTTCCATACTAGTCTATTCCTAGAAACTATAACTACATAAATCTGAACGTAAATTGACATGATGTATATTGAATATTTCTGCCTGTCACAATTCTTTCTCTCTTTTCTAAAGCGCTACAAACATATTGGCCTAGGTACATAGATATGGAGTTATATAATCTTAACGCAAATGTCGAGGTGGAAACCGTTATGTCACAACTGATGCTATTTGCATTAAGGGAATTTACTACAGCGGTTGATACAGATTTTATGTAACACTGTAATATATTTGAAAAAATAACAATACAATAACGTTTTACAAATATAAAATAACGTTTTAGACTGTGCTTTCGCATTTTGCACGTAATAACGGGTTGGTTGGTTTTTTGTTGGTTGGTTAGTTAGTTAGTAGGCCGGGTGGTTAGTTGGCTGTTTGTTGGTTGGTTTGTTGGTTGGTTGGTTGCTTGCTTGCTTGGTCTGATCTTGATAAAATACTGTGCAACACCCCTCAGTTAGGGTAAGACGCTCAGGGGTTAGTTAGTTGGTTGGTTTATTGGCTGTAACTTAGAAAACATTTGGTTAGGAGAATTTTGCTATGTTCCCACTCAGACACGTTCCTCAGTCTCTCAGCCTACCTGGACGTGTGCGGGGCGGTGTGGCGTGACGTCAGCAGTTACGTCATGGTCGGCTCACCAGCGCCTAGCTGTGACGTCATCGAACTGGACACGGGAAGAATACTGGACCTTTTAGAATTTGAAAATCCAGGTACTGACTTTTATTATGCTTACATTCAATTCTAAGGAAAACGTATAGTTTTTGCTCTGCTTCTTTTTCCTCTTCTTCTTATCCAAACAATTAAGGTCAATGACCTGAACCAGACGTCTCTCACCATAATGCTGCAATTTTATAGTAGGAGGGATTTATACTCCTTTCTGACCATATATATGAATGTATTTGAGTAAGAATTAACAGAGCTGACCATATGTGAAGGTAAACATTATGCATTTGTTTTACAAATGTTACCTTTATCGTCTTATAACGAGTTCCTCCCTGGCGCCAGGCCGTCCCCTGGTACTGAACTGCGGCAGCTGCTCCTGACCTCCGTTCCGGGCCAAACTGGCCGACTTCAAGCGCCTCGCAGCGGACAACAGGCAAACTGCAGACTTCCTCACGGTAATGATATCGTCATACTCTTTTGATCCATCCATTCATCCATCCATCCATCCATCCATCCATCCTTCCATCCATTTATCTATCCATCCTTCCATCCATTTATCTCTCTCTTCTCTCTCTTCTCTCTCTCTCTCTCTCTCTCTCTCTATATATATATATATATACATATATATATATATATACATGTGTGTGTGTGTGTGCCTGTGCCTGTGTGTGTGTGTGTATATATCTACTAGTATCTATGTACGTGAAATAATGGTACGTTGAAAGAACACAACAGAGTCACAAGTTTAAAACTGTGACCCCTAAATACCCCCTTCCTCCTCTTGCCGTGTAGGTTTACCTGGCCGAGGCGCATCCCCCTGGCGGCTGGGCCCTGAACAACAACATCAACATCCCTCAGCACCGTTCTCTCTCAGAGCGCCTAGCGGCCGCCAGAAAACTGCAGCAACTCGATGATGACCACGTCCCTCAGTACTGCCCGATTGTTGTGGATACGATGGACGACAACGTAGCTAGAGCCTACGCCTGCTATCCTGACCGCCTATTTGTGATACTGGACGGTATAGTTGTCTACAAGGGAGGTCTTGGGCCGGAGGGTTACCATTTGGATGAGGTGCGGGACTGGTTACAAAACTTCAATGGGAAAGATAGACAAAGATAACTTTTCTACTTTAGTAGTAATGGTTTATTGACGAATTATATTTACGAATGTACTAAAATTGAAAAGAATCCTAAGAGTGAAATGGTATGGATAGAACGGAAGCAATGCAAAATAATGCCAAAATGCATGGCACCAGAATTATCTTTCACGCCGTAGGTCAGAATTATTTGTAACTTTATTTGGCTACAAATAGATTGACAGACAAGAAAACCCTTTAAGAACGAAAAGTGCGATATAGAATGACGGGTTGTGCCTAAACCTTCAAGAGCGGGTCAACCCTGAAATACACGGTCGCGTCTTTTAGTTTTTTTTCTTGAAAGTAAACTTCTCTACATTTCCATCATTAAAGAATTTGTCCGACTTTGCGCTATTTAAGAATGTGTGTAGGCTTTTGACCAGTTTTTGTAAAGCTTGTCAAGTGGCACATGGAGTGTTTTTCTTTCCAGTCTTCCAATGAAGATTGTTCTTTAGAAAATGCACCATTAAAATAGCCTCTAAATAGAAAGAGTAGAAATTGATCCGACTGCGGCAAACTGTACTCTTCTACTTCTAGCGGACCAACTCTGCCGGCATGTTATCTCTCTGTTTGGTCAATTTCTACACTTTCCAGCCGCCTCCCGAAGCCTGCCGTAGAAGTTGAAAGGCGAAAAGGCGCGCAACTGAAGGCAAACGACGTCAGCACATCTGCTTGGAGTTTAAAGTCCATACCTGTATAAGTTGTAATACGTAGCGCTCGGAAAGGTTTCGTGAGGGTAAGGTCAATCCGGTCCAAAGGTAAAGGTTACGGTAAACACACATTTGGCAGGTATTAAACACACGTACATTGGGCTCAGTTTATATGAATAGTTACACCTGTTAGAAGCGTACGGCGTACATAGTAGTTCAAAATTTGCAAAAAGGAAAGAAATCGATTTTATTTATGATTCCATTTTCAAAAGCATGTACAGCCACGCATGATCGTACTATTGCAAAGTTTTCCTATTAAATCTATTGCTAGTAACTACAGTAAGTATGTAATGCCAAAGGGCACGAAATATCTCCATATTGACGTTACATTTACCCTTAAAGGTATTGACGTTAAAAGTATTTCATATCTAGGTAAGATTTGCTGTTACTAAAAATGCAAAACGTAATCATGACTCAGCAATTTTGCCTGCGCCGCTGTTTTTTTTTCCTCAAAAGAATGGTGCAATAGTGACTGTGCCAAAAAGGTCAATAAATATGTCACGTGGCATAGCACCACCTATGCCCCGCCTCCTTTGATCAAATATTTACCGACAAAGGTAGTCTTGTGATTTTGAGTTGACTAAATCAGCATTTTCTCGACATGTAGTGTTTCTATTGTACAAAATCGTGAACAGATATGTCCATAGCATTCTTAGGGCGATTGTTCAACCGTGGATCGACCGTAAAACTATCGCGAAACGGTAAAATTTGCTGTTGTTTTTCCTCCTTTGCTGCGAGTTCTGAAAACCTTTCCCGCGTTTTCCGGCCCCGTGACCCGCATTTGACCCTGACGTCATCACACGTCATCAGACACACCCCCAGTTCTTCCTCCGGGTTTGCCACATTTGAGTCCAACATGGCCGCAAACAACGGGTGTATCGACGGCGACAATGCCGGGTTTCTTTCAGCCTTTCCTCACTTCGCTACGGACGCGATCCACGCAGGACAAGACCCTGAACAGTGGAACTCCAAGGCAGTGATCCCACCAATTTCCCTAGCAACGACGTTCAAGCAAAAGGCGCCCGGACAACACTCTGTAAGTATAATTTTTACCGGTAGCAGACGACATTTTGGTTCTTCCAGGATTTTTGGTTGAGTGGCTTTGAAGAGTGACTTTGCAAAATCGCGAGCAACTTTGAGGGCATAAACTGTTGTGTTGGGGACTAGATTAAAAAAGCAACAGGATCTGTAACGTTGTATATGGTTTTTGTTAGCGAAATAGCAGTAGAATTGTTCTCTATATTCGTGAGGGTAACCGGCCTTATGGTGAAACACTCTGGCTGAAGTTGCAGGCACATGGCCAGAGTGGCGTTGGCTGATCATGTTACATCGATTGACCTGTAATTTAATATCACACTCAAGGCCTTAGTAACCATTCTGTGCTCATGTGATAGAACGATGTATAAATATCACATTTATAATCGACTGGGATCGACTTTAAAACACCTCAAAATTTTTGAATAATTATTAAATGTAATTAATACAGAAACTTGTAGTCACTATAATACTATTAATAGCTCCAAGGAGGGTAAAAAGACCCATCTTTAGTTGCTATGTCCCAATCTACATGTTGTTTCACCAAGATTGCTGAAACAATCGTAGACCAAAAGTTAGTATGATTTCTTGTTGTTCGTGATTTTGTGTGACCATCTGTGTGTCTCAGTGTAGCAGACCATAATGTGTACTACAGCCATGTGACCCACTCATGACCCATGGAATAATTATCTTCAAGCAGATGTGAGATTTGGGCTGATGTCTTTTGCTCTTTGTGGTCCCCTGATGAAAAGTACCATGGGGTTATGCCGGTACATACTTATTAAAGTAGAAATACAAAAACCTAGAAGCAGTCTCTTGACCTTGCATAGTGAGCGAATTCCTTTGAAAAAAAGCCATATCACTCACTCACGACAGGTGTATAACTATAATAAATTACATACCGTATCACTCAGGTGTATAATTACACACTTAGACAATTCAGGAATAAAACATGCCCACTAAAGACCAAACCACATAGTACATACCCAAAATTGCTGATGAAAACGACAAGCTGTTTTATCTCCTGTAGCTAAAGCAAAGGTAATTTATGCACAGCTATTTCCTACCACCATCTGTTAGGTTTCACAGTTGTATTGCCTCTTGTCATTCATTTCACAATGGGGCTCTGAATGGGGTTTACAATGCATTTAATTTACAAACTACTAGTATGTAAAATTCTTCCACCTCTTAACTGAAAATTCATTCACTTTCAGGTCCTGAGACATTATGCTAAATTCCCCACACTTTGCATTGAAATGGTTGAATTACAGTGGGCCAATCACAAATTAAATATGATTAAGATAGATAACTTATGCCTTACAAAAACGGCAGACATGAGTAAAGAGACTCTTTTAACACAATCAAGTCTTTTATTCAGCCGACGTTTCGGTGACCGTCTGTCACCTTCCTCAGGGCAATTCTGACTGGTCTCTTTACTCAGTGTCTTACCAACCTGAAGAAACTATTCACGGGGGCATGCAGACCCCTTTCTGCTAGCCTCCATAGCATGCCAAAACTGGGGGTTTTGGGGGTCTTCATGGTCTTTGGGAACTTTTATGTGCTATTTTCTGATTGCATATAGACAACATAGCAGGCCTGGTTGAATCACCCCCGTTTTTAGAACTGGGCTAATCAGAAAACAGCCGAAGACCACCAAACCCCCAGTTCTAAGCTTGCTACGAAGGCTATCTTTCTGCTGGCATTTATTTTGGTACATCATCCAAGAACTTAACCCTTGTCCTGCTGGCATTCCTGACACAATATTTTTCAATATTTTCATGTCTTAATTAGATAAAAAAAAACTAAATTTTTTTGCCCTGCAGTGGCATAGTTACTTCCGCATTCGTTGCGTTTCGCTGCGGTGTAATCCGTTGCACGAGAAATACCCCCAAATCGTACCTATACAGGGTGTTATATAGATGGTAGTGAATGTGCCGCGCAACATATGTTGCGCACAGCAGGACAAGGGTTAAACAAATTAAGCTTTCCCCAATAGGATGTTTGTCCCCCTTATCTTGATGGCCGCTTTATCGATGCCACCGTTACCGTAGTGACAGGTTTGCTCTGTTATGGAGTGTTTGTCGGGCCTCTTGATATTGGGTCATGTGACTGACATGTAGCGTGAAGGGGCTAGTGTTTGGTCTCCAAGCAGATGTAAGGAGGGGTGACGAGTGGTGAAACTATATACCAACAAAAGAAATTGAAAAAGGCAGCCAGTCGTCTTGTGGCGACAAGGGTTCTTGACTTAGAACCTAAAGGTTCAGGGTTTGAATCCCTAGTAGACCCCAGTATTTTGTCCTTTGGAAAGGTACCTCAAGTCAAGCTCCTGTCCTGTATAACAGGAGCTTTCAGACTAATTTGCATCTTCTTGTCTTGACTTGTCTGACTTTTGTTCCTTTTTCGACTTCCAAAAAATTGTCTTCACTTTATTTGCATATCAATCAACAGGTTGTGTATATAAACCTGCTTTCCCCTCTGGTCTCTCAGTCACTGACGAAAGCTAGTGGATACTAGCTGAAACGTCTGACGTTTTAAAAATCATATCCAGTTGCTTGAGTAACTGTTTTTTGGCGTACCTCAAGTCTATTTCCTTACTTGGCTTAGGTGAAAATGAGAACATACGATGTCCTCTTAGAAGAAACAGTAGTAGTTACAGTACAGTCAAAACTGCCCCAAAAGACCTCCAATAAAATCTTGTCTGCATGGACAGGTGCATGGTCACTGTGTCAAAAGGAAAATATTATCTAAGTAGACCTTAACATACAACTTTCTGTGAGATGGAAAAAAAAAGACAGACTATGTGGACAGGTGGTCAAGGAGCTAGAATTTGATCTCCAAGCATATGCAGGGAGGAGAGACAAGTGGCAAAATTAAGTAAAAGAAAGGGAAAAGAGACATGTTGAACGAATTGTTTCAGGCAGCATAATTTGGTTCAGGAAAAGTTTATATGTATCATTGTATGTTCTATGAATTTCAAACATAAACCATGTTGTAACAGCAGAGTAAGTTGCATCATACTTGCTTCAATGGGGTATTTCCTGGTGGTTTCGTTTTGTTTTGTGGTGGAATGTATGATCATGCAACACAGTTCCAATACATCATGCAATGAAGCGTAAACCATGCTTGAACAATATGGTTACAAGATGGAAGAGATGTTACATCACACAATCCTTTCCAAACAGTTGCAGTACACTCATGAAAATCTGATAGCACTTTCTGGCACTCTAAAATCTCCAATTTCATGTTTCTGCAGGGTTTTGAGTATTCCCGTGCAGGAAACCCCACACGGAACTGTCTGGAGGAATGTTTCGCTGCCTTGGAGAATGGAAAATATGGTAAGTAAGGCTTTTTGTTTTTGATACTTACGAAACTGAATTTGCCAGAATGTATGCCCATGTACACAGAAATCTTTACTAGCGTAACTTAGTAAAGATTTTTCTAGCATGTATTGAACAACCCTGTCAGAAAAGTACTTTAAACGTTAAATGTTTTGTCTACCCTCTTGTCTACAACTACTTGTGTGAAGTTTACAGTTTTACGAATGTCCCATTTTGTAATTTATTTATTTCACTTTTAATGGGGTCATCATTTGCACAGCCTCATGCCCGTGAGTCCCTTTGCTAAATAAACTATATACATGTATACATAATTACTAATTATTTGATAATTATGGTTATTCTTCCCCTGCCAGGATTGACGTTCTCCTCCGGCCTGGCTGCCACAGACACCATCACCAAACTGCTGCAGCAGGGAGACCACATCGTCAGCATGGATGATGTCTACGGAGGTCAGGCTCATGTTTGTTTGTTTATTTATTTCTACCCTCAGATGATGGGGAACAACAGACGATAAAGCTGATAGTGCGTGAGTGAGTTTAGCCTCACTGGCCCATCTCAGTGGCATATCACTGCTTTACCAGTGTGGCTCTGGAAACTGGAAACTTCAGCTAGCACTGGAAAAGAGAGAACTTTCATTTACTAGATGTCTGGTCCTATATCTGTTTCTGCCTTGATATATCCTCTGGCCAATGGATACCGCCTTACATCACTGTATGATCTGCTTGGAGATTATTAGACAGTTCTTGGTTTGACATGATGCTTTCCTGGACAGTCCATCAATGTAGATACTAGACAGATTGTTAACAAAAGAAAGATTAAGAGATTCAAAAGTTTCAGTGACTGTCCTATTTTCAAAAGAAAAACAGCACCAAGCTCAGGATGAAAAGTGGTTGTTCTCAAGCTGTATTGTTTGTTTGTTTCTCCTCCAGGTACCAACAGGTATTTCCGTCGAGTGGCCAGCAGGAACGGGATTGAGACCAGTTTTGTGGACTGCACAGATGCAGCAAACGTAGCAGCAGCCATCAAGCCGAACACCAAGGTAAGGGGTGTCTTTGCAGAGTGATGCATAATTTTATCAGGATTTTATAGTAGCACTATTTTCATACACAAAGTAAAAGTGCTAACCAACAAGTTTTCAACCAGTAGTCTTAGTCTGATCCTTCTTAAACTGAAGTGTGTGTGTGTGTCTGTGCATGAATGCGTACATACGTACGTGCGAGCATGTATGTATTACCGGTAGTGTGTGTTTCAGTTTCAATGTCTTGAATAGTAGCACTTTCTTGTGCTGCTTTTCAAGACATTGAAACTGAAACAGAAACACAAACTCAAAAGGGAAGTTGGAGTTTGGCAGGGTGCCAGTTAGACTATCATGTACTTCAGAATGTTTTGAGTTATATCCATCACTCTTGGACTTTGTTCACTCTGGTACAGCCCTTTGCTAAAGTTTTGTCTGTTTTGTGCAGATGGTGTGGATCGAGACACCGACTAACCCCACCCTGCGAGTGGTGGATATCCAGGCCGTGGCTGATGTGGTGAAGGGAAGGGACATCATACTGGTCGCTGACAACACCTTCATGTCTTCTTACTTCCAGGTACAGTCATATATGCTTGGGTACAAAAGTATGATATGTCAGGATAGAGATGCTAGGCAGGTAGAGACTCTGATCTGGTAGAATTGCAGAGTCTACAGATAGACATCAAAATTGGATTAGTCTTTGTCAACATAAACTCATTGATTCTACCAGATCAAAGTGAATACCCTGACATATCATGTTGTTTTGGGTGACTTAGTTGTGGGTTTGTGTATCTGTTTCTCAGGACAGAGTAGGTTGATAGCAAGTGATTGGAGGGAAGATCAACAGGCAGTATGACAGGAGGTTAAGGTTTCAGAATCTGGGAGCCAGCAAGAACAAGGAGTTGACATGGCAGACTTTAGGAAGTTGACACAATATTTATTATCTTGTTTTTGATATTCAGCCTTTATCTAGGCAATTGCTTGAAACACTTGAATTTGAAAATAACATGTTGCTTTTCACTGTGCAACAGCGCCCCCTGGACCATGGAGCTGATATTGCATTTCACTCGGTCACCAAGTACATGAACGGTAAGTCACACTTCTTACACTTCAAAACTTAGCTGAAAAGTACATTGTACAGCACAATTAACATTGTTCAGTACATTTTGAAGTAAAATATCTCTGTATTATTCCATTCAGGCCATAGTATAGCCAGTTATTACTTGTTAGGCATTTTATGTTCTGCACATCTGTACTACTTGTCCATTGTCCATACTTGATATTATGTGACAAAACTTTTCGTTTGGCATTGCATTTTGTAATACCACAGCAGTGACACCTAGCTGCAGTACAAATCAGAACCAGCTACCGTTGCCATGAAAAAGGTGACAGACGTGAAAAACGCCAGATGTAAAAACCTCAATGCTTATTGAGAAAAAAAAATCTTCTTATACTGCTGTAAGAACAGTATTAAAATGTTTGCTTTTGTCCCCTCCAGGCCACAGTGATGTTGTGATGGGAGCTGTGGTCACCAACAGGGACGACATTCACGAGAAACTGCGCTTCCTGCAATATGGTAAAATAGAACCACTGTCCTTATATGGTAAAACAGAACCTCTAAAATAGAACCCATATCCAAATATGGTAAAATAGAACCTGTGTCCATGTATGGTGAAATGGAACCTCTGTCCATATATGGTAAAATAGAACCCCTGCCCATACTAGTATATGGTAAAGTAGAACTTTTATCCAAATATGGTAATACATACAATCCTCACCCAAATATGGTAAAATACAAGGCATTGCTTGTCTAGGTAAAACATAAAGTATGCCATACATATTGAACCCCTGCTGACAATCTTTTAAGGTACGTTAACACAGGTTTCAATGAATCTGTAAATGTTGATAAGACAAACACAAAGCAGTTACACTGTTCTATTTCTAGTAAAACAGGAATACATACTTTAAAGGTAAAAGTATAAAAGTTAATAATCAGAAATAAAGAGACATTGTGTATGCTTGTGATATTTCAGCTGTTGGAGCAGTGCCTGCCCCATTCGACTGTTTCCTTGTGAACCGAGGCCTGAAGACCCTTGCTGTGAGAATGAAGCAGCACTACCAGAACGGCCTCGCTGTGGCCAAGTTCTTGGAGAGTCACCCCTGTGTCATCCACAGCTTCTACCCAGGTCTGTGTGTTTGTTTGACCATTTCCAAAATCATATCCAGTTGCTTGAGTAACTGCTTTTTGGCATGTTTGTTTGTTTGTTTATTTGTTTCTTTGTAAATAGGGCTGCTTATTGGTAAAAGATATGGGTAATAAGCCTCAGTATTGCTGTGCAAGTACGTGTATCACTCAGGAAACAACAGGCGCGATAAACCGGATAGTGCATGAATGATAACAATTAAAATGGTCATCGTTTCCATCTTGGCCTTCTTTCCCATTCTTTTATTAATGTCATGCAAAAGTTTTTTCGCAAGACGTAAGTTATACATGACAGTATGGTAACAGCAATTTGTGAGAACACAAAAGAATATAAGTATTACATCACAACAATTGCTATGTGTCTATGGCACCTGTCCTTGGTGCTGATTTCCAGATAAAACATTATTTCATTGAAGTTATAAGTACTCCAGTGCCTATACTGTGGAGGAATGATATACAATGCTGCTCTGCTTAAAGGCGGACACAATTGTTTCCTCAACATAAGCAGGTGTTTTGATAAACTGTGCATTAAAAGTCTTTGAATGTTCTGTGATTTGACCTTGAATGACTGTTCCGTGCAGGCCTGCCCTCCCACCCCTCCTACCATATGATGCAGAACATCTGTAGTTGCCTGTTTTAGAAGGTTATGTGATTTAACCCTGTCTGTTCCGTGCAGGCCTGCCCTCCCACCCGTCCTACCCTGTGATGCAGAAGCAGGCGACCGGCTGTTCCGGCATGGTGACCTTCAGGATCAAGGGCGGCGTGGAGTGTGCCAGCAAGTTCCTACAGTACCTCAAGGTTTGTTATGTGTGTTTTCACAGAATATGGAAGGACACAGAATAATGGTGGAAACTGTCATTGAGAAATAGTTGGTTTTCTCATTTCCTTGTAAAAAATATGTTGTATTGTAAGACAGTGCAGCTTAAACCGCACCAATGTATTAACCTAGATTCTCTGACATTTTAAGAATAGGAATTCAGCAAAACAGTAAGGTGAAAATAGAGCTCTGAGACTTAAACCTGACTATTTTGACTCCCTAATACTGTGTGAACCGAGGTACAAACATTCTCATTACTCTATCTTTTTCTGTTGAAGTGGCCTTCATAAGGACTGCTGTAGGATATAGAAAATGATAATGATGAAAAGAGAAAAAGAAAGTTGGGTGCTTGAGTATTTTTCCTCTTGTTTACAGATCTTCACCCTAGCTGAGAGTCTGGGAGGAATCGAGAGTCTGGCTGAGATCCCGTAAGTTGCAGCCTTACATAGCTGAATTGGGGCATGATGCACATTAAAATTTATCACGAATGGTTCACCAACTCGACAATAAAAGGTAAAACGCTATTCTTAAACCTTGTCCTGCAGCTAAACTGTTTGAATGGCGTCAGGAGTGAATCAAAAGTGTTGCGTTGGTACAAAGCTTGAACTCTACAACTATAAAACTTCTTCATAAATCGAAGACAAAAAGAAAGAGATAAATTTCATTCCCCCCCCCCTCCAGTGGCCTGATGACGCACATGTCCGTTCCAAAGGAGGACCGTGACAAGCTCGGTATCCATGACGACCTGATCCGCCTGTCCTGCGGCATCGAGGAGACCTCTGACCTCATCGCTGACCTTGACCAGGGGCTCAAGAAGGCCGTAAGTTTATTACAAGTTAAAACTTTTGATCCAACACAAAGAAGTTCTCTAAAGCTCACCTAGAGCTTTCGACCAGTCACTCTGGTCTTCCTCAGTAGACTGACCCAGTGAGACTTGTCACATGGCTTCTTTGAAGTGTGACATCAACACTGGGTCAAAGGTATCTGGTAGACGGTGTCGACCCCCGTCGTGGTTGAGTGATGGGTGATGGGCCATAGGTGAGAGATCTTTGTGTAGGATCTAAAGTTTTAACTTTAAACATGTAACTACCAACACAGATGAACCTTCATGATAAGGCTGTGAGTTTGTTTGTTTGAACCTTTGTCTAAATCAGAAATACTGGCTGCTTTTCATTTGGGGTATAATAAAATACAAAAGATACAGGTTACATAACTGAAATCCATTATATACCATGTACAATGACAAATGCTTACACATACCGGTACATGGTGTTGTGTAGAAGATGTAGAAGAAAATGAATATTGGCTGTAAGTTTACAAAATACAAAACTTAAGGGCTAGAAATAACACCCGCATTTGCAGGTTAGTGCAGGTATATCTGATGATGTCTACCTGCACCTGACCTGCACTTAGTTTAACGTAGACTTGGTCTAATCTTTATTCATCTATTTTCTTGTCATGTCAACAATACATGAGCTGATACTTGTTCTGTTTTCAATCTCCAGGTGCCTGAAGAGTTGCGGAAATAAGAAACTGCTGCTACTGACCTGCATACAGTGAAAACGTGCGGGGAAAATGTGGGGTGGGGTGTTGGAAATTCAAAACAGTGAAACACATGTACATGTGCATGTGGGATAGGGTGGGGTGGTTGTGGGGTGGGGTGGGGTGGGATGTTGGAAATACATAACTGTCAAACCTGTCAAAAGTGACCTTGATGAAAAGGACCTTGATGAAAATGTACTAGTAAGGCTGGGAAAATAACGATGATATGAATTGTATCCTCTTTTACTCAAGGACCTTGATGAAAATGGTCACAGGTGGTCACTATAGACAAAATTCTTAGTTCTTGGGAAGAAAATAATCTCTAAGGGAACACTAAAAAGTGGATGCATTGGTGTCACTACTACAGGTTTGACTGTATATTTAGGATGGGATGTTTAATTGGTGTGAAGGACTTGCCCTTGTTAAAATGAAGCCCTGGAATGGTGTGGTTGGTTTTCCCCATAGAAAATTTAGATGATGACCGGCTTCCATCTAGAAAAATAGTGGTGGCAAATGTAGGAAAGATATTCACTCAGCAACTTGGTCTGTTCTGTTTACTTC
The DNA here is from genome assembly GCF_001625305.1 of Branchiostoma belcheri. Classification (NCBI taxonomy): domain Eukaryota; kingdom Metazoa; phylum Chordata; class Leptocardii; order Amphioxiformes; family Branchiostomatidae; genus Branchiostoma; species Branchiostoma belcheri. Next base: position 16,952 of record NW_017803202.1, read on the forward strand.
GTGTATTAAAAGGGCTGTGTCAAAAGATTGGAGAGAAGTGGTCTACATGGCTAAGCACTTTAGAATGATGATATGCCTTGTAATCTCTTTCAAGGACTCGGGATCAAATAAATACAAACCGTGGCACATAGTTAGACTTACATTACGCTACCATATATACAGTATACATGTATGTGAAATGCACAAAGCTGAAAAATACTTTTAACACAACTCCTGCAATGAAATCTAAAATAGATGATCTTCCACACAATTGTCCATGATACTACTGGCTTCCATGAAGTCTACATGTATCTTAATTGTGATGTACTTTTTTAATTCAAAGGTTTAAACTTGGATATACAACACACACTTTTTGGGTTAAATTTCAAACAGTAACAATCTTGATACTACATGTATTTTTAACTGTATAACCTATCACTATATATTTAAAAACTCTATATGAAGAGCGTCTTTATCAGTATTTTCTCAAGAGTCACCTATTTATTTTATGTTTATTTTCCTTCTTTCCCCCCGAAATAAACAGTCCATGTGCTATAACTTCTTTTCTGTGTTTGTTCTTTTTTGGTAAATATATAGTTGGGGTCAAGAGCCAACTCACCTAGCAGAGGTTAAGCCTATCTTGGATGTTTAAATAACTTTTAGATGTTTTGTCAGGCTTCATATTTTGTCAGCTTTTCTTTGGGTAGACCACCAAGTGAGGAAAAATAGGGTGCATAAATGGCCAGAAGAGTGATCCTGTGATAACATTTCCCTTTGACCTGCATGACCAAATACAACCTATATAGTGCACTAGAGGCAATATAAACTCCCCTAGCAAATTGTAGAATTTTTCAGCAGCATAGCCAGCCTGGAGGAGACTACAAAATTAATCTCCAAGCAGATCTTTCAGTGGTGGTAAGACAGTATCAAATTGGCCTGCCTGTATTAATTTGCTGGGAGCGGCAAACTGTTCTCTCCAGCAGACCAACTCCCCTGGCATGCTATCTCTCTATTTGGCCAATTTCTACTCTTTTCAGCAGCCTCCTGAAGCCTGGTAGAGGCTAACTGTCTTACCCCCACCAAAAGATCTGCTTGGAGATTATTAGCTACCCGGTAATCTTGTTTCCATAACTGTCAATGAAGAGATCGAAGACTTGAGTTGATAGAGTTCACAACATGTTGAAAAGGAACACCATCTACAAAAGTATCCTGCAAATAATTCTGACTCAAACCATTCATACATTTTTACAGAATGAGTAATTTATATAAACCTGGTATTATATCAAACTGCATGTGAAAATTAGTATCAGTACATAAATGTACAGTCAGCATAACACGGTAACATTTTTGGGAATTGATCTTGTTTTCTCGATATTGCTCCAAGTTAAATAATGTATCCAACATGTTTTAGATAATGATAACTAGAAGTTGTTGTTTCACCTATACATACACTTCACACCATATAAGACTTAAGATATAGCTAGAAGGGGCTAGCTTGAACATTTCTTCATAGTCAACATAATATACTCTATGTACAGTTATATTATAATAAACATCCTACACACAAAGCTGGCACATACATATAGCGTATGAACAAGCAAAGTTCTGAAATATCAACTACACCATTTTCAATGCAATTCTGTACATCAGATACAGCTCATGCTAATGATACACAATTTAGACTGCAATGCAAAAAGATGTCCTAGCTTTGAGAAGTTATATTTTACAGTATAGAGCATTTTGTATGACTTTTATTGGGACATCAACAATATTACAAACCTTACATTGTGTTCTAGCTTTATTTTGTCCAAATTTTTAGACGACATATAATATAAAGATCCCAAACAAAACATTGTAAGATGATATGATACTGATAACTATTTATCCGGTACTAGTAGTACTAATGCATTTCAGACCTGTAAGCCTTGTTCCTATGTCCAAGGTAATGTTTCATGTATACAAACATTAAGACATCCACAACGCTCTCTCATCCCCACTTTGTGGGCTTCCTTCAACCAAAAACACCTAGACTTATTAACCTTCTCCCTAATGTTTAACCTTATACCCAATACAAATTTCATTTCAATACTCTATCTTGGCAACAACAAGCTTAACAGGCTTTCTAAACAGATGCATTACCATGCAAGTACAAAATGTATCTATTATTGTATAATGGCAGAGTATATATCTGTACAGCTAGTGGTAAACACACATTCAGATTTTTTACAGACAAAGTTGCTCCAAGGAATTTTAAACCTCCTTGGCTGCTCAGAGATTTTTTTTTACTACAAAGTACTTCTAATGCTGTTAGGTTGACTTAATTCAACCAATGTTGTTACTGTTGAAGATAGCAATTATATTTATTTGTAAAATAAAAAAAAATGCATGAATGAACATTATTATTATTATATACTGAAATTTCCCACCACATTTGTCAACACAAAATATGCGGAATGCACATGATTTCTACAATATTACATTGTACAGAAAAAATCAACATCTAGATCAATAAACATCTAAACAATAACTGTGCAGCACACTGCATCTATATTCTACACAATGGCACAAGCCTCAGAAAGTGCTAACTCGGGTTATTCCATTTTTAAAAGTTCAAAGGGGGGAAGTCTAGATCTGGGCAACATTTTCAATATATATGTAATATTGTGAAGAGGGTAGAAAATGAAAAGGACAGAGTTGTATAGTTGTATGTGTTCAATGGGTCAAGAATTAAAAGTTTCTATCAGCAACAGAAGCTTATAACTTATGCTAAGTTATAGGGGGCCAATGTTCACAACAAAACATTGTTTGCCTACAAAAGTTCTTCATTGATTGATATTACCCAGAATATGAATAGACTCATCCACAACAGACAGTTAAAGTATAGGTTTATGGCTGTACTATCCATAAATGGGGGTGTGTGAAGCTGTGATGAGTTTGCTGTGGGGTTGTTGAATTAGCCTGGGTGCCATCCTCCGTAGTTTTTGCATCCGAGGTGCCCAGTGACATTCGAAGGAAGGAGTGGGCAAAAACTACGGAAGATGGCACCCAGGCTTTTGTTGAATTACCGGTGGGATTATCCGATTATTAGAGGCGTTTTCTTAACTCAGAAGCCGGAGAAAGCGAAGTCGTCTTCTCTTGTGAAGACGATGAAGTACGCCAAGATGGTGATGAAGACGACAACATTACCTGCTACCGTTAAACCACAGGCCGCACCTTGTATCTGCAAGGGGAATAGAATTTCTTTACTTCAGGCACATTGACCCTTAGCAACCTAACATAAAAGTACTACAACACTTCTACAACAAGTGCACTCAAGGCTAACCAAGGAGCTTCAGAATGTCCTTGGGCATATAATATATCTTCCTATTTTCTGTATCATTTTTTTTCATGTGGACCATCATAAGTGAGAACAAATTTCTTGTTTTCTTTAATGTTAAGACAAAAATCAATGCAAGTGCATAAAATTTCCTAAGAGGAATGACTCACTATACCAATTCTCGCCAGTGGCTAGATTAATTATAGACAGATAGACGACTTACTACTCCTGCTCTTGCCAGCACAATTGGCAGCCCAAATGCAGACACGACGATGCCCGTGGTGAGGAAGATACTGAGCTCGGTGCAGGCGCTGCTGGCAGAGTCGGACATCTATTCTGTGTAGCACCATAGAAAACTCTACTATCGATAACTATTAATTATCATTGATCATTGAATGGGAAAAGACTTACTACACCCGCTCTTGCCAGCACGATTGGCAGCCCAAAGGCAGACACCACGATGCCTGTAGTGAGGAAGATACTGAGCTCGGTGCAGGCGCTGCTGGCAGAGTCGGACATCTCCTCTGTGTAGCGCCGAGAGATGCACCATGGGATTGGAGCCAGGATGTAGAACATCACCACGAAGAACGGCCACCACAGGCTGGGGGAAACAAAGACATATTAATATAAAGATAATTAATTTGACTAGTATATTAACTTATGATTTCAAAACTTATTAAGATTAAAGAACCTGCCTGCCTACATTGCCTGCCACACTGTGACTGTGTGTGGTAGATTTGACTTTAGTATACTGACTATAGACAGGTTTCTCTGCATATACACATATGTAGAATAGAGGGAAGACATTAGCACTATGATTTACAGCAACATTTTTTTTATTTCTAACCTCCTTGTTAGTACATCCTTCTCATCTAGGCTCCACAAAGACTGCCAACATAGCAGGAGTAATGAAATGAAAAAAGTGAAGTCTAGTGAAAAGTTACTTTACATATACAGAGAAGAAAAAGACCAGCAATGAGAAAACTATTTGACTTACTTGAATTGTGGTAATGCACAGGCCAAGACCACAAATGTCATCCCGATGGCACCAAAGAAGGCCAACCCGATTAAACTGTAAGGAAACATCAATGGGTTAGCAAATAGCAAGAATACAATTGAACAAGAGAGATCACAAGAGAGGTCACAAGCATTGTAGTAAATTCATGAATGTTTTTTCTCCAAGACTGATACATGTTGAATTGACAACTGTTTTATCATTCTTTACTGTATCATTCATGTATCAATTTAACTTCATATGCTTTATTTGGCACTAAAAACCCATTTGGTCTGAAACAACTAAATTTAACTTAAGAGTAAGAGAAATTATACTCACGCTGTTGTGTTGCATATGGGGTGGACACGAGAAAAAAATAGAAAAACAGTCAGTTAATATCATCACATTTGATTAAGTAAGAGATGTACATTGTACTAATCTCTAAAAATAAATTGCTCTTATGATCCCAATTACAATACAAGGATCCATTTCATATTATGAAAATGACATATTTGGTCTTCCAATGCGGCCTGACCTCAAATCCAGTTGATAGTATTACACAGAAATAAATCTGCGCCATGTTTCCAATCACTTTCTGCAGCAGGCCTGATTTGATTGTTATCGACCTCACAGCTGCCAATATGCGATTGTGTTACATACAATACAATCAACGGAAAACCATTCAGATCATAGAAACCTAAATTACATTCAATGCTATTCATTTGGAACCAGGAGAAAAGTGGGAAGGCACAGGCGTGAAAAAAATGAAGAAAATTTTGGCATCGGTTGAAAACATGTGACAAACTGGCACTAGTATAATGTTACCCACACGTGAGTCATAAAATGTAAATATATTATTTTTTCTGTTTGCAAATTTAAATAGGAATATGTTATTCTTTTTCTTTTGTTCTAACACAGTATTTACCTACACTTCAGACGTGTTCAGCGATATTTGGGGGATGCGTCTGGCACAAAAATTGATTGCAAAACGCTGCAAATCTGACGTGAATGCTATGCTGAAAATATCAAAAATTTACTTCCGGTTTACTGAACCCATAATTTCATCTAGCCTTGATTTCCAACGAAGACAGCAGTTACGACGAAACTTTAGGTTGTAAAGTATGCCATACTGTTTTACAAGCAGTGATTGAGAAAGATAAAGCACAAAGATCGAAAATTATTGACGAAGAACAAGAAAAACCATAGCCCAAACCTTTGATGCCCGCCATCTTGGATCATGTGACCATTCATCAATGGACTGTTCCATGTGGACAGAGGGGGGGATCCTTGGCAGAGTTACGCAGCAGAAAAATCTTTGTGTGTTTATGTTTTGAGGGCTTCTTTGGCTCGATACAGCTTCCAAAAGTACATGGAGGTTCTTTGATTCTCTTTCTTGGAAGCGTCATCGAAAAAATCGTTCCCAATGTTTTCTCTTCTTTACCCTCTAAATATATGAATAAAGACATTAAAAGTTAAAGGATGTGTTAAACTTAAAGAACATAACATAACATAACATAATAATGGTCGGATAAAGAAGTATAAATAAGTAATAAATAATAATAAAGAAGTAATGAAAGTAAAACGAAGCAGAAAAAAATGGAGCTGAGTCCATTAAGGAGGCAAATAGAAAAAAAACGAAGAAACAATGGATTTCAAAAGTTGAAAGAAAAACAAAAGTTATCGTCTGGCGTAATCTGCTAAGAGCTCTAAGATTATTCGAGAGAAAAATAACAATTATTCCACCTTTAGATTTTGTATTTCATATCATCATAACTTCATTAATTTTAGCCATTTTTGGAAGAGCTCCCAGAAACAAATGACAGAGTTCAAGCTATAAATGAAATCCAAAAAGGGTGATGACTTGAAAAAAAAAATAGAAGAAAACAAATCAATAGACGTAGTAGCTCAGTCTCATGACTAATAAGCGTGTGACATCACCAGAAAACAGGGTGTTTTCAACTCTTGACAACAAGTTATATTTTTAACGGGATGACGTCATCCTCGACTTGGTCGAGACTGTTCGGTAATATTCGGGAAGTTCCGAAGACACGTGTAATGTCTGGACTGTAACACTTTTCCATCATAGGGGATAAAACTTTTTTGTTTAAGTTAAAAACGTGTGTTGAATAATAAACTGAACAATTAAGCCGATGATTCTTATTTCTATAATTGTTTATAATAGAAGGTTTTAAAATTTTATAGCAATATATTCCTTTTAAGCTAAAATAAAAACAGTTCTAAGCAACTTTACTGTTTGATCATCCACCGTCATTCAATGGACGAGACCAACTAATTTGCATATACCGGCAGCCATATTGAGTTTTGTAGTGCGTAGCCGGGCAGATTTCAACCGAAACTTTTGAGAGAAGAGGACATAAAAAGCTATAAAATGGCAGGACCACAACCAAGGTATGAACCGTATGGTCATCTGTATATATTTAGGACAAAATAACGAATGTAGGTCAACGGATCTCGGTCAGTTGGCTAGTATTTCGCCGTTTTTGTTGGTCAGTTCATTATGAACTGAGCTACCGAACATGTGTTTAGATTCGTCGGCCGTTCCGCACATTCGAGTGTTTTTTCGACAAAATCTCTTCATTTTGTTGACAATGGAGAAGGTTTCTTGTAGAATGGATATCCAGAATCATATTCTCAAGCGAAGATTTTAAATTTGTGAGGTAAAAACGGTAGAAAACGGTCGTCCTTTGTGAGTCGTGTGGTGACGGTTCAATTTTTGGTCAGCGCCATCTTGGATCAGACGATATTCTCCCAGATCGCGTCAGGTTGTGTGTTTTGGCTAGCAGACGACCCAAATGCCCCCTTTGCTGACCAAAATAAGCCTCTGTCAGGTTAAAGCGACGTTTTCTGAAGCGACAAAGGGCTTCCTTAGCATTTCAAAGAAAACGGAAGCCAACTTGACCGATAGATCCTTTTGTTCTGTCCATCAAAAAGAACGTGGCACAAAAACCGAAACCAAGTTATGCAATCATGACAAGGGTGTTTTCCCTCTAAGTAAAAATACGTGTCTACATACAGTGATTTCCTTGAGATTAAGGTTAAGAAGTTACTATTTGCAGTAAAACTGGGTTTCTTGTTCTCAGAAATGATAGCGTCTTTGTTTTCATTCGTCATTGACACATCTTCGTCCATATCCGGTCTTACATGTTGGGTATGACGTCATATATCAGCTGATTCGGCAGCGTTCCATTGGTAGAGTGAAGTGGCCGAAAGAAATCTGTGTCATCCAGATTTTGCTTTCCTAAAAAATGGTGAAATCTTGTGTGAAAAATTGCCATGTAGATCCTTGAGCCCCATGAATGAATGATTTTGTGTATCACAAGCATGTTAAAACTACACTGGACAAATAATGTTATTGATTAATTATCAAGTATGATGAAGAAAAATACATCAAAACATACCAACTATCATTACACAACACTTTACTAAAAGATTAAAGATTACAAAAACAACCTTGTTGGAAAAGTGACAGCGAAAAATAAAGTAGTCTTGCCTTGGTCCAAAAACTGGTGTAATTATACAGAAACAAGGCCAAACACCTGAGGGACAAGGTGTTTTTGTAAGCAAGGAAGTTGCACTATAAAAGCAATAAATTTGTCTAGTGTAAACCATTGGGGCTCAAGTCTATTGTAGTATATGTTTTTATAATGTGTGGAGTACAACTTCAGCTAAATTTGTTGCTTAGTATTCCACTATGCATTGCTGCAATTTGGATAAATTCAACCCTTAGGCCACACCAATTTAATTTCTTGGTTAACGGATTTTTCAAGAAAAATAATGGAGCGGGCGGGCGAAAAAAATAAAATAAAACAGGCCTAGGCATCCTATTATGGCCCAAAATGGTACGATAGGAGCCATGAAGTCAACACACCAGGCTGGTTCAAAATTTAAACAATGAATTTTGAACTTTTAATGATACTACTGCATTGAAAGATGGAATGACTGTAACAAGTAGTAAAAAAAAAAGGACTGTTTTCAACTGTTCAGGGCAAAATATGAGCATTTTTGCAATTGATTCTGAATTTTTATTTTTATTTGCAAATCAGAAAAAAATGAAGCGGCGAATCCGTTAACCAAGAAATTAAATTGGTGTGGCCTTACCATAGCCTGAGTGCCAGACTTTTGTCAGGGCCAGTATATAGGCTAGCTCCTCAGCTCCAGGGCCAACATGTCCCCAAGGAAACTTTACCACAGACCTCCTCAGTTAGACCCTGAACAACAGGTGTAAGTGGAGACTCACCGGCCTCTGTACAGGCCCTAGGAACAGTGTGGCATCCAGGCTACCCTTACTAGTCTGGATTGTATCTAACAAATAAAGTCCTGTGAAGTTTGCATCAACTTGATCATCAAGAGATAGGTAGCTACGTCTGTAGCTTCGTCATTGGTAGCTACATCTGTATCTGTGTCAGTATAGCTGGTATAACCGTCCTTTAGCATAACACACCAGCTTCGCATGCGGCGCGGCGGCAGCTGCTACATTACTGTGAAGTTACACCTAACCTTTTCACATTTAATTGCAGGAGTTGTTAAACTTAAAGTTAAAGCTTTGGCTCCAAAACAAAGAATGGATCTTAACTCTTTTTTCATGTTCCCTCCTCAGCCAAGATGAGCTGTCGACAGCCATCCTGAAACAGAAGTCCAAACCCAACCGTCTGCTGGTGGAAGAGGCAGTGAATGAAGACAACAGCGTCGTCTCCCTCTCACAGGTAAACATGCCTGTTTTTTTCTTATCTGCTGGACAGAGCTGCCTGGAAATGTGGTGTGGAAACTAGCCAACAGCTGCCCACTCATGTGTCGAAGACCCCATAGGACTAGTTTAATCAAATACTGTATACTAAGTACAAATGTACTGCTACTATTGTAAATGTTTTGACTTATATAAGTTTTGAGTTTGTGGGGACTCAATTTCGCTGAAGGAGAGGAAATGAGGTGTTGGTGGTGTTTAGGTTTGCAGTTGAAACAACCATATTATAGTTATGCAACTGAAGGCAGAGCATATGTTCACAAAAACTTCACATTGTGATGCAATCATGGTGAAAGATTGCCAAAACCTGATGAAATTGTTTACAAAAGCTTGTTGTTTCACGTACACACATTTTCAAAAGATGTAGACCATGTACATGTAATTTAGAAAAAATTATTTCTTTAAAATGTTTTCCCAAACCAGGCAAAGATGGACAAAATGCTGCTACCACGAATATAATTACAAAGTGATTTACAGTATTCTTTTTAAAAATTGAACCAAACCAGGCTAAGATGGACGAGTTGCAGCTGTTCCGAGGAGACACGGTTCTGCTGAAGGGTAAGAAGCGTCGGGAGACGGTCTGCATCGTCCTGTCCGACGACACCTGCCCTAAGGAGAAGATCCGCATCAATCGCGTGGTGAGTTTGTTTGTTGGTCACCATGTAACACGGCCGTTAGGCCACTTGAAGGCTGGTTAACCACCTGAATGGTATCACCTGAATGGCATTACCACCTGAATGGTATGACCACTCACCTGGGTTACGGGTTACCGAGTATTACTGTAACAGCAACTCTTCTCCCTGAGTCAGAAACATCATGATTGAGACCAGCCCAATTTCTCACAAGTAGTGAGGACTAACTGACCCAATAGGAGAAGCAGGGGTTACGAGGCTGGTCAGGAAAATTCCCTACCCCATTTTTAGACCTTAATGGTTTGTTCCACTTCCGCTCACGTGGGTTCATTAACTATTCATTATCCACTGCCTTCAAAGAAGAAGTCGAACCCCATAATAGCTAGCGTAGTAGTAGACGTAGAAGTTTTTCCAGACAGTTGTTACCTGTCTCCTGTTACTGTATTGCAATGAGTATTTTACTTGATTGTACAAGCAATTACTAAATTAGCCTTCACTTCAGGCATGATTTTGCAAATAAAGTTATTATAAAACACACACATTATTTCCAGGTGAGGAACAACCTGCGCGTCCGTCTGGGCGACGTGGTCAGCGTACAGGCCTGTCCCGACGTGAAGTACGGCAAGAGGATCCATGTTCTGCCTATTGATGACTCTGTGGAGGGTATTACAGGGTACGTTGGTTTGTTCTGTTCGCATAGAAACATGAAATGGAGGGAAAAAATTATCCTGCCTGTTGATGCGCAATTTGTTTCTTTATTCCATTGACATAGAAAGATGAAACTGAGAAGTATGAAAATTTGTGCAGGAGAATGTATGCACGAATAGGCTTATAATCCCTTTAGTTCAATTCATTTGTAACATGAATACTTGTTACAGCAATAGGGTTTCAACAACATGTTCTTGATCCATGAAAATGTGTGCCAGTAAGCTAAAGTTGTGTTCTCCTGTATTTTCTGTGCAGGAACCTGTTTGAAGTGTACCTGAAGCCTTACTTCCTGGAGGCTTACAGACCTGTGCACAAAGGTAAGATCATTGTTGAAAGCATTACAAGGCATATGTCTATTACATTCTAACCTTCATCATCAGCCTTTTTAGGGTATAATAATTTTAGTAATGGAAACATACATGTATAGGAAGGCATGGATCTTTTTTTAACCTCCATTCCTTACCCAGCACTTGGGAACTGCACCATTTGCTGCATTTATGTGGAGGGAAAGAAAAACTCTGCTGCTGTAAGGGCAATAACACATGCCAGGGTGTGGTTGCTTGGTAGCGGTAGTGATAGGTTTATGTTAGATAAGAAAATTTAGACTGTCTTTGTCACCAACTTTTAAAGTCAAACCCAGATAAGACTCAGCTAGTGACTATATATAATTTGCATGTGAATTTTTCAAGGTATTTTGAGCTCTGAAATGGCCACGTCTTAGTCTATATTCAGACCACTTGGCCATTGCTGCCACTTTTTTGGGGTCTTTTAGTTTATTTTTCAATTTACGCCCATTCCCTTGTTGAAACACAGGCAGACACAGAGACACACACAGACACAGACACTGATAGACAGCCCAAAAACAATACTTAAGTACCTCACTACCTTGGAAAAAATTTGGCTTGAATGTACTAGTAGCTTAGATTTGATTTAATTCATAAAGAAGGGAGGCGTGGCCTGGAAGTAAGTCTGATCAGACTGTTCCAAAACTTCCTAGACACAGACACACAGACACCGACAGACAGACAAACCAAAAACAACACTATACTATCTTGGGTTGAACAAAGAACACAAACTGACTAAGAGATAGTCATGAGATGAGATGTACCTAAACTGACTCCTCTTCCTGTCCCCCAGGTGATACATTCCTGGTCCGTGCGGCCATGCGACCTGTGGACTTCAAGGTGGTGGAGACGGACCCGTCCCCATACTGTATCGTGGCTCCCGACACCGTTATTCACTGTGAGGGAGAGCCCATCAAGAGAGAGGTAGGGCAGGTCATACCATCAGAGGCTTGGGAAGGGGGGTTATTTGTATGCAAGGTGTTTAGTACAACAAACCAACACATTTTGACATTTTTTTAGAAAAAGAAATCTTTGGAGGAACAACCATCATCAGAACAGAAGAAAATATAATTTTTTATAGTTTGAATTTCAGAATCTGATTTCTTGAACCATGTTTTCCTTATATTGAAACTGAAGAAGTCTTATAAAACTAAAAAGTCATAAAACACAATCACATAAAATGAGACCCTCAAAAATTTTCTGCAGAAAACCAACTCATCTAACACTAGAATCCTTGAAAGTTGAGAAGTCACTGTGCCCTTCATTAGACTATCACCAACTTACCTGTAGCAAGTTCACACCAAAGAATCATCTACTACAAGCCCCTTTTCATATCCTAAGAATGTGATGATGTGACACAAAACCCTTTTTTCTACCTGCAGGACGAGGAAGAGGCTCTGAATGAGGTTGGTTATGACGACATCGGTGGAGTCCGTAAGCAGCTGGCTCAGATCAAGGAGATGGTGGAGCTCCCCCTCAGACACCCCGCACTCTTCAAGGCTATCGGAGTGAAGGTGAGGTTGAGGAAGAAATGTTTAATCTGGAAGTTTAGGAAGGATGCTGAGGATTTAAAAGTGTTTGAGGATTTAAACAACTTTGGAACAGAACATCTCTGTAAGTTTAAAAAATACAGGTTGCAAAGACACACTGCACTCTTCAAGTTTATGGGAGTCAAGAAAAGTTTTATTGAGGATTTGGAAGATTAGCACTTACAGCAAACGTAGCACTTAAATACATCGTAAAACATTAGAACCATACAGACATAACAATTGAAATGGTATATCCATGAAGCTAGTATACAAAATGAATCAAGCAACTTCTTAAATTCTCTGAGGAGTCAGGCATTTCAGGCATCCAGTATCTTTTATCAGTGACTGAGAATGAAAGCTTCTTCAGAAAATTTATCCAGTGTCTTGATTTATTTTGTATCATGTATTGTTCTGTATGGATATGAAATCTTCATCCAAATCCCATGTGAATTGTTTCTTAATTTAAAATCGTAGAAATGTAGTAACATTCAAGACATATTTTTACAAAATCCTCTCCCTCCCCCCCCAGCCCCCGCGTGGAATCCTCCTGTACGGCCCGCCCGGTGTGGGGAAGACTCTGATTGCCCGAGCCGTGGCCAATGAGACGGGAGCTTTCTTCTTCCTCATCAACGGTCCAGAGATCATGAGCAAACTCGCCGGAGAGTCAGAGAGCAACCTCCGCAAGGCCTTCGAGGAGGCTGAGAAGAACGCCCCGGCGATCATCTTCATCGATGAGATTGACGCCATCGCTCCTAAGAGAGACAAGGTTGGTAATGTTTCCTCTTATTACAAAAGCACAAGAAGACATACATAAACAAGTAGATATTTATTAGTGAGAGTAACCTGCGCAAGGCCTTCGAGGAGGCTGAGAAGAACGCTCCGGCAATCATCTTTATTGATGAGATTGACGCCATCGCTCCTAAGAGAGACAAGGTTGGTAATGTTTCCTCTTATTGCTCAAGAAGACATACAGAAACATAAGTTTGTTAGAGTAACCTGCGCAAGGCCTTTGAGGAGGCTGAGAAAAATGCTCCGGCGATCATCTTCATTGATGAGATTGACGCCATCGCTCCCAAGAGAGACAAGGTTGGTGATATTCCCTTGTATTGCCTAACACAAGAAGACAGACAGAAACATTGTAGATGTTTATTAGAGTAGCCTGCGCAAGGCTTTCGAGGAGGCTGAGAAGAACGCTCCGGCGATCATCTTCATCGATGAGATTGACGCCATCGCTCCCAAGAGAGACAAGGTTGGTGATATTCCCTTGTATTGCCTAAAACAAGAAGACAGACAGAAACATTGTAGATGTTTATTAGAGTAGCCTGTGCAAGGCTTTCGAGGAGGCTGAGAAGAACGCGCCGGCAATCATCTTTATTGATGAGATTGACGCCATCGCTCCTAAGAGAGACAAGGTTGGTAATGTTTCCTCTTATTGCTCAAGAAGACATACAGAAACATAAGTTTGTTAGAGTAACCTCCGCAAGGCATTCGAGGAGGCTGAGAAAAATGCCCCGGCGATCATCTTCATTGATGAGATTGACGCCATCGCTCCTAAGAGAGACAAGGTTGGTAATGTTTCCTCTTATTGCTCAAGAAGACATACAGAAACATAAGTTTGTTAGAGTAACCTTCGCAAAGCTTTTGAGGAGGCTGAGAAAAATGCTCCGGCGATCATCTTCATTGATGAGATTGACGCCATCGCTCCGAAAAGAGACAAGGTGCTTTCTTGCTCTTGCAAGACATACTTTCTTTTATGAAGGCCATGACTTTTTTCTTTTTCCTTCCATCTGGGTCTATCCTTGACCATCTTCTTAACTGATCACCAGGATAATTAGGTGGATTTCAGAACAATTATTACTGAAAATGCTCACCTCTGTTGGTAAATAAGCATAATGAGCAAAACATGTTCATAACTTTTTCCACTTTTATACATAAATTCATTGAAGCATTCAGAAATATGTTCAGTATATTTTAATAGTCTGTATGTTACAAATTTGCATTTTTTTTAACAACACTGTGTCGATATTAAATGCAGGCAACACTCTGCATTATTGTCATTCATCAGTAAAAGATGGAGAAAGTCATGTTAATCTACTGAAATTTTCCCCCCAGACCCACGGTGAGGTTGAGCGCCGAATCGTGTCCCAGCTGCTGACTCTGATGGACGGACTGAAGCAGCGCGCTCACGTGGTCGTCATGGCAGCCACAAACAGACCCAACTCCATCGACGCTGCGCTCAGGCGCTTCGGTGAGCTTTAGAGCAATCCATCCTGCCCGTATAAAGTAGAGTGGATTCATTCCTCAAGATAACCGACATCTCGCACACGCAGTCGTCCCTCAGTAAGACATCTGGAGCCGCATAGTTCCCGCTTAGCATGTAGCTTACTGGCCCCTTGAGCACACTGCCTCCCCACTTTGTGTGCCATCACTTTGGCATGTAGGGCAGCAACAAAATGTCTCTGATTCCTTCTTGTCCTGGGCTGCTCTCAGGATACTGTCCCATGAGTAGTTGAAAGTCTCCAGCTCTTGAGCAATGGGCAGTAGACACTGAGACAAAAACATGGCGATCCTGCTTTCTAGCAACCCTACATTGTGATTGCAGTCTTTCATCTAGTATAAGTGTATTTCTACCTGTGATTTCCTTTGAAAAAAATTGTGACCTCCATTCCTTACCCAGCACTTGGGAACTGCACCATTTGCTGCATTTATGTGGAGGGAAAGAGAAACTCTGCAGTTGCTATGGCTTTACCACTTCTTGGTGGTATTGCTCAAGTAATAGCAGTGAACATATGAACATATGAGCATGGGACATTTGGTAGGGTGTCTCTGTACTAATAGTTCCTGCGTGCTTGACCGTAGGTACAATCTGTGCTGAAACAACATTGCACAATTAGCTACAAAAAAGCATTTACATTCAACCCACTTGGCCATAGGGCTATAGCTTTAACATGACACAAAACTTGACACAAAAGTTCTCTAAAATATTATTTTTTCTTTGTTGTCCAGGGCGTTTTGACCGTGAGGTTGACATCGGGATCCCGGACGCCACCGGCCGCCTGGAGATTCTGCAGATCCACACCAAGAACATGAAGCTGGCCGACGACGTGGACCTCGAACAGGTCAGTTGTTCTTACAAGATGTCTTTGAAGTACATTCTTCACTTGAAGGAGGAGTGAAAGAACAGGATGAAGCTTTGTGAGATGGAATTTCTCCCTGTACAGCCTTATTCTCAATTTTGAATTGTTTACCTTACTTTGTGGTACTAATTGTTCAAACTATGTTACCTTAAACACTATCGTACTGATTTTGGTAAGATGTTGAAGCACTAGCTCTCTTTTTGATCAATTTGGTATAAAGAAGAAGGGTACAGTATCCATGATAGGAAAACCTTTGAGTTTGTTGACAGGCTTGGCTGTCCTGTATCCATTGACACTTGAATGTGTTTTGCTCCAATGGTTCTGTCTGATTTGAACTGATATTTTATTCCTGGTTGCTTCCTAGACCACCATGGCCCCAGACATGTCTTTCCTATTTTTCAAGGACTTATTTGTGTGACAGTTGTGATGATATTTTGATAATTTTTACCCCAGGTTGCGTCTGAGACCCACGGCCACGTAGGTTCTGACCTGGCTGCCCTGTGCTCTGAAGCCGCCCTGCAGCAGATCAGAGAGAAGATGGACCTGATCGACCTGGAGGATGAGAACATCGACGCTGAGGTCCTGGACTCTCTGGCTGTTACCATGGAGAACTTCAGGGTAAGTTTACATTAAAGTATCATCACAAAATATACTGGGCCTGCACAAAATCTTTTTTCTATTTTTAATGGTTTTCATTGGATGTTTGGTCAACGTTGCCTCAGAAATTTGCTGTTGCAGACAATATCTTTTCTGACACAACATTCCAAAACTATAGACAGAATGTCATCCTTAACTACACGAATACAACCTTGAACGAAACGTTCTGCTGACGTGCTATGCTACTTCAGTGACACTGTTAATAGTGATTAATTTGTAGTATCTGTTGAACAGTATGCTGTAGGCCAGAGCAACCTCAGAGATTTAGACACTCTACCATAAACCTTCTCCTTGCTGCTTAACTCTGTAACCAGTACTGCAATAGAGAATTAGTAGTCTAATGGCAACTTTAGTGTACTAATATTTAACTTGTCCTGTCTGTCCTGCAGTATGCCCTGGGCCAGAGCAACCCGAGCGCCCTGCGAGAGACGGTGGTGGAGGTGCCCAACACGACATGGGAGGACGTCGGCGGGCTGGACAACGTCAAGAAGGAGCTGCAGGAACTCGTGCAGGTAAGCCTTCCTACAATTAATTTTTAACAAGCTGTTCTGTATCTGTATAGGTGCAGGTCAGTTTTGCGGATGTTTTTTCAAGTCATTGGTATCATTAAAATCTCTGCATTAACAGTAATAACAGTTCTGATTTCCTGAAGGAAACCTCTCTGATTTTAAGTGCAGGGCTTGAATTCTGACCTGCATACATAGGTTCGTGCAGGTAAAATAGAGACTGTGCAGGCTAGGTACTTCTGATGTCTACCTGCACTTGTCTATGTACTGGGTTTATACATACATGTATATCATTTTCATGTGCCTCATTGACTGTTGCCACCTGAATTGAAATGTAAAAGAATGTGTCAGTAGTTTCTAAACAGCTTCTTGCATGATCCATACTTCCTAAATTCTGAGTGGTGCAGGTACAATGTATCTAGTGCAGGTAATTTTCAATGTCACTAGCACCAGTGCAGCTTTGGAGAAAGGGTATTATGAGCCCTGAAATGTATTTTCTTGTTTTTCCCAGTACCCCGTGGAGCATCCAGACAAGTTCCTGAAGTTTGGCATGACTCCATCGCGAGGCGTTCTGTTCTACGGACCTCCCGGCTGTGGTAAGACCCTGCTGGCCAAGGCCATCGCCAACGAGTGCCAGGCCAACTTCATCTCCATCAAGGGCCCTGAGCTGCTCACCATGTGGTTTGGAGAGTCGGAGGCCAACGTCAGGGATGTGTTCGACAAGGTGGGTGCAAGTTTTTTCATCTATATTATCCTTCAATCTACATAAGATAGCAACCAGAGCAAAGAATGCTATCACTGTCCACTGCTGAGGACCTTGGCATCATTGAATTTCTGCCTATCTCTGATATTTAATGTAGTCAAGGGAATGGTAGGGACTCTGATGTTTGCCAGTCCATGTCCAGTTGTCTTTTGTTGATCTGACAAACCTTAAAACCCTGCTTCTATGTCTTGATTGTAGTAACTCTAACAAAGCATAGTGAAAATTAGGAATTGCACACATAAACGTGTTATTTCAGACATGTTCCCTTTTTCCTTACCTGAGAGGCAAGAGTGTTGATCCTTGTTTTCTATTCTTCCTTCCTGAAGTGTAAAATTATTCTCTTCTTCCCATCGCAGGCCAGACAGGCGGCTCCCTGTGTTCTGTTCTTTGATGAGTTGGATTCCATCGCCAAGTCTCGAGGAGGCAATGTTGGAGACGGAGGTGTGTTTTTAATATTAGACAGCTTTTAGTCAATTGCTTTCTAGACAATTGTTCCTATATATGTGCTGTAATTTCTTTACCTGTCGGTTTGATTTTGTATCCTAAACTGTGCTTT
The DNA here is from genome assembly GCF_001625305.1 of Branchiostoma belcheri. Taxonomy (NCBI): domain Eukaryota; kingdom Metazoa; phylum Chordata; class Leptocardii; order Amphioxiformes; family Branchiostomatidae; genus Branchiostoma; species Branchiostoma belcheri. The sequence goes on from NW_017803202.1 coordinate 34,835, forward strand.
ATATGGAATCATGTTCTGGGATGGTTTTAGACAGCCAAATCTAAGGTCTTGGATACTTGATGACTATGCAGAATGATGTCTGACTCTAACTCTAACCCATTCACACATAGAACAGCAACTACATAGGCACAGTTTTGGATAGTCCAGTGTATCCAGAACTGTGCCTGGGGCAAATCTATGTTCATGGATACGCAGACTATCCAGAAACGTGCCTGATCCTAACCTTAACCCATTCAGGCACAGAACTACATAGGAACGGTTCTGGATGCAATACCTATTTTTGTTTGGCTCACTACCATTCACCAACCTGCACTTCCCTCGCCAATTCCTAGGTGGCGCAGCTGACCGTGTGATTAACCAGGTCCTTACTGAGATGGACGGAATGACGGACAAGAAGAACGTGTTCATCATCGGCGCGACGAACCGTCCGGACATCATCGACCCGGCCATCCTGCGTCCGGGCCGTCTGGACCAGCTCATCTACATCCCGCTTCCCGATGAGCCCTCCCGCATCTCCATCCTCAAGGCCAACCTACGCAAGTCACCTGTCGCTAAGGTAACAAGCAGATTCATTCAAGTTTTGTCATAAGTTGGCCTTGGCCTAAAAAATAATCCCTGTGGCGAAGGTAACTAAGAGTTTTCAAGGCTCAAAATTCTCACCTCAGTCCTGCAATTTGCTTAAAAATCAATCACAATGCAGATGAAAAAGCAGTACAACTTGTAACTTTGCTAACATAAGACATATGCCTGGCTCTGTAGCAGAAGAACTGCTTTTTCTCCGTTTTAGGTGGACTTTGCCATTGCCTGTGTTTTTTGTTACCATTTTTAGTTTGTGAATGCTTGAGAGCTTGTGAATGGATCATACTAATTTTTCAGTTGTCATGCCTTGATCTAGAAATTACATTTTGAGTTTGTGAAAGTCCAGACTGAGCAAAAATATGTTTGTTGTTTACATGATGTACATCACCTTTCTGCCCTTCCTAGTTCAGAATATGTTTATTCATTTGTCTACTTATTTGTCTCTAGGATGTTGACCTGGGTTACCTGGCTAAGGTGACCCATGGGTTCAGTGGAGCAGATCTGACAGAGATCTGTCAGCGCGCCTGCAAACTGGCTCTTATTTATTTATTTGTTTGTTTGTTTATTCCTCTGTAGGATGTTGACCTGGGCTACCTGGCTAAGGTGACCCATGGGTTCAGTGGAGCAGATCTGACGGAGATCTGTCAGCGTGCCTGCAAACTGGCTCTTATTTATTTGTTTGTTTGTTTGTTTGTTTATTCCTCTGTAGGATGTTGACCTGGGTTACCTGGCTAAGGTGACCCATGGGTTCAGCGGTGCAGATCTGACGGAGATCTGTCAGCGCGCCTGCAAACTGGCGATCCGGGAAGCCATCGAGGAGGAAATCAGGAACGAGAAGGCCAGGAAGGACAACCCAGATCTCGACATGGTTAGTTTAGGGCCAAAACAGCCATCTACAGTTAGTTTTGTATACATTTGCATTCTCTGTGTGCTTGTCTAGTGCCAAAGCTGTTATGCTTAGGTGTGGTAAGTAGGGCTTCTTGTTTTATTTTGCCTAAGTAGTAAACTGCCTCTAGGCGTAACACATCAGTTTGTACAGTAAGTACAAGCTGCTAAAAGAGTGGACTATAAGGTTTGAACCACTCAAAGTAGCCACCTACACTTTTTTGGTGGAAGTTTGCCTTTTCTAGTGTTGAGCCATGCCAAGGTGTAGAGGTTTCAGCACAGATTCTTCAGTTATTTACTGGATATGTAGGAAAGCCTTTTAATGTTTGTGTATTATATGTCTATTTCTGTCTTCAAAGAAAAGTTAGTAGAAAAATATGCATATTGCTATGAATATGACAAGTTGCATAATGCACTGTTTCTGTGCCACAAGTGATTTCTGATGCAGTACCGTTTGCGTTCGCTAGGAGGACGATTACGACCCCGTGCCTGAGATCCGAAGGGACCACTTTGAGGAGTCGATGAAGTTTGCGCGCAGATCGGTGTCGGATAACGACATCCGGAAGTATGAGATGTTCGCACAGACGCTGCAGCAGAGCAGAGGCTTCGGCGGAAACTTCAGGTGCGTTGGTTTGTTTGTTTGTTATGTGTACGTGTGCACCTTGGAAGAAGCAAAAAGGAAAAAAAAATTTGGTCTGTTTCCTCCTCCTCATCTTCTTTCTTCCAACCAAATAAGGTTAATTACCTGGAACAGACATCTGTCACCATAGTAACTGGAGTTTAGCAGACACCATGGGGTGTTTACATTATGTAGCAAGTGGCAGGACAGAGATGGAGGAGGAGCTGGTCACCATATTTATATGTGCAAGAATACACAGAGCAGTAAGGCTAGACCATGCAAAGGTAAACATGCTTGCCTGTCTAGTTTGTTGGAGCCTTTGTTCATGAAGTACTCATGGATCACAGTATGTAGCAAGTGGCAGGACAGTGTTGGGGCACATTTACATGAATTCTATGTGACTATATTATGAGTGTTTTTGAGTAAATATAAACAGAGCAGTAGTTTGTTTGGCTAGACCACGTGAAAGTACTTTGCATATGTTACCTTTGTACTTTGTTTCAGCGCTTGTTTATGCATGAACTACTCAAATTATCCTGCTTCCAACAACGCAATTATTATATAACTTCTGCATAATTAGTGGGTTTTGTGATCTTACTAGGAACGTAGTCTTATGGTGATCTAAATGACAAAAGGATGCTGAAATTGTTGTAACTGTCTGAAATAATTTGTTTCTGCGGTCTCATAGTGAAGACACTGGCTAACAAAATGTGTTTCATTTTCCACTACATTCATTGGGCAATATTTACATAATCTCTCGTGCACAGGTAGTTTTCTATAGTGGCCTTTTTCTATCTCTAGCGGTGTCAAAGTCATTGAGGTATAGGTATTTTTCCATAATAACAATTCCCCACTTCTCCCCCAGGTTCCCCGGCCAGGCGGGCCCCAGCGGCAGCCAGGGCGGCGGTGGCACCGGTGGGGACAACCTGTATGAGGAGGGAGACGACGATCTGTACAGTTAGACTCTTCCCAGCATCCTTCACTCCCCCACCCCCCCTACAGCAGCAGCCAGCTTACCGTATCTACTCCAATAAACGCAGACCAACACTTTCTGTAAATTCGTGAAATGTTTGCGGCCTTTTTTTCTCCAATAAATGCAGACCAACACTTACCGTAAATCTTGGAATGTTTGCGGTGACGGTTTTATTTTCCGCAAAATCATTACACTGCAAACATGTGTTCTGTGTTTCTACTACACATAACCTCAAACTTCAAACTCCTTTTTTTTCCTCATAGTCATACATGCAAAGTAAAACCACTGCAAAAGTAAATCTATTTATAGTAATACTGGGGCAGGGATTTTTTTTCTCTTTCGCAGCCATGCTAGTTTAACAAGCATTGCTTGAATCTAAACAAGGTTTAAAAACCTCCCTGATCTAAAATAGTGTATTAACTCCCATGTTCACTTCTGGACTGCAAAGACGATATTTTTTGGTGTGCTGTTATTCGAGTGCATACGGTAACCATCCTCTACTTTCAACAAAGAGCCAGAAGAGCGCTTCCTCTTGAAAGAAACTGCATTTTCCTGTCAGTTTCTTGCTATCGAAACATTCATCTGGGACATTTTTTGGGCAGGGAAACCAAATCTTTCTCTAAAAAACCAAACCAGATTCTTCTGTTCCTCTGAACAGTCAAGTTGAAACAAAACCAGACTGAACTGAGTTCAGAGGATGTTGTAAGTAATATAGCTGCTGGCTTGCACTTCAAACTTTTGGTGGGGAAAAAATGGTATCTAAAATAGACAACATAATGGGAAAATGGTACCGGGGAAGTCATTGGATTGTAGCAAGTTTTGCACCAGACATGTACTGAGTATTGTTGAGGGGAATTGTATTTGTAGAAGGGGTTTAAGTATTTAAAGAATGAGTATGTAGTTTACAATTTAATGGGTAAAGATCTGTGATTAGAATTGTGATGAAATAATAATAATAATAAACCTGCTTCGAGTTATTATTATACATTTGTTTCTGAGAGCAGAATTAAAAACTTGGAATATAAAAAATACAATTCTATGTGATGTTATGAGCGCACTATGTACTTTCCGTTCGTCTTTTTTCCTTGTCAAAATACTGTAGTAGAATAAGAAAAATGAAGCATATCTCATTTCATATGGAATAGTAGGTAATATGTGACTGATTTGTGGATTTCTACTGTTGGATTCTTCTGTATGTAGCGAAATTTTGCTACAGTCACTGTCTCCATTCTGTTGTTACAACCCTGTGAAGAGTTACTATCGCCTTATATGTATAATACTATGGACGTTCTTATTAGATGCTTGAAATGTACCAAACAAAGTGTGTGTGGATCTTTCTGTTGTGGAAGTATTGTTTTGGGTGGCCGAGCTGTGGGTTTGTACTCTCCAAGCAGAGGTTGTGGAGGAATGATCGTTAGCTTTTTATTATATATGGCCGTTGTTTTTTGTCTCTACCCCACCCGTCAGTGGCCGCGGAGCTTCTCTGGCTAATGGATACTGCCAGGCCAATTTGATACTGTCTTTTTGCCACCCTAGGATCTGCTTTGAAAATTAATGGGTTTGTGTATCTGTCTAGACAGACCAAGTTGACAGCACATGGATGGGTGGGGGAAGATTGACAGGCAAAATGATGGCAGGTTAAAAGGTCAATTGGAAAATGGGGTGAGCATGAGAGTAGGTTGATAATACATGAATGGGAAGATGGACAGGCATTGTATTTTCACAGGGAACGTATGGTAAGTTACTGTCTCCTTATAAAGTTTTGAGTCTAGATTGTCTTTCTACTTTTGCCCACGCACTAGATTGAAAAACAAAACTTCTAAGACTAATTTTTCAGACAATATTAGGTCTGCATGCAGCAGTAAGATTGGTGAAGGTTTCATCACATGACTAGCGGGGATGATGTTATTACAGATGAATTGTCTCTTTCTCACCTCTGCCTTAGACAGGTGTAAAATCAAGAGGTAGAATCTGAGACCTTAAGGTAAGCCTAGTCCTTAAAGTAAAGTTTGTAGTAAGTTACATATCTTTCCGTGACAAAGGATACTGCTAGTACCTAAGGGAAGAAGAGTTAGTAAGAGGAAAATTTTAAGTTTAAAACGTGTAGAATTACTGAAAACGTCTGGCGGTTTAATATTAGTATGCACTAGCAGTATGTTCTCTTCGACTAGTTTATCCGAAAAGGCGAATGTTGTTTTCGTATGATCGCGTCTGTAAAACGTAAGAATATCTATATTGCACAAGAAAACGGGTATAAAATATGCATTTATTCATGAATGGCAGCAGCCAATGCTGAAAGTACAGATAGTGAACGTGACCATCATACGTACACAACTGATCAAACGCCCACTTTCTCATCAACTATCCAAAAGAACAGCAGACAATCAAGCTTTCTCATTTTCCTGCTTCTTCACAGGTGAAGTGATACAGTAGAAGCTACGCATTTCTCCCAGACATAGTCGCAGTTTTGCTCTGTAAAGGTATGTGTCGGTTCTTAACTTTCCTGTCCGAGAATTTAAACCATTCTTGCTTCTAGTTCTGGCATGGCTAGATATTATTCACGTTTAGATGGCTTTTCCGTGGGTTTGGCTTGGACGTTTGTCATTGATTGTCATGTATTGAACCTAAGAAATATTTCATGGTCAGCTTAACTGTAGTTTACGGCTAAGCAAGATATAGCTTGGTCATATACAGGAGAACTCAACTGTCATTACATAACAGTTAATACTGTAATGATTTAACAGGGCTTTTCATCAGATAAGGCCGTTGAAAAAAGACAATTACACAGTTTAATGCCTAGGTATTGCTAATTCTAATCATATTGTTTGCGGCTTCTAGTAGACGAGAGGAAGGCTGTTTGTGACAAAAGATCTGATACCTCTGGCCCGCAGACAGAGAAAAGGGGTGGCGGAGACAACTGAGAAGGCGGCGAACATGAAGTGGGAAGGCAAATCTTTCAGCATGATAGTTGTTCTGGTTTTGGTTCTAAACTTACCGTACAGTTTCGAGGCATCTGCACTTTCACAACTGGAATCTAAAGGTTGTAACGTTACTCGTTTTTTGGTTAACCCGCGAGACAGATTCACTTACGGAATTCCGTACTCCCACCTAGTGAAGACATACTGTAACAACAAGGGGTTGACAAGTGTCCCCGAAGAAATGCCACAAACTCTCTTTGAGCTCTATCTCCCAAATAACGCCCTCGCCACATTTCCTTGCATGCCCCTGCCCTATTTCGCCTTCATGAGTCTACGGAACAACTCTATAACTCACTTCCCCTGGACATGTCTGAAAAATATGCCAAGGTTAGAAATTTTGGATTTATCACACAATAAGCTCTTCTGTGTCAACCTCTACCCTGTCAAGACTTTCTTGCCCAGCTTAAAAATTGTGGACGTTTCCTTCAATGATATTAAGACACTGTCTATGTGTGATCTCGGGTTTGAAGGAAAGGTTGTGTCATATAAGCCTATCATTGCGGGAAACCCTTTCCACTGTGACTGCAACATAACCTGGATCTTTGATCAGGCGATAAATGTCGAAACGTGCCGAAAGAAAGCATCTCTAGATCTGGGATGCAAAATGTTTATGAGGGACAACGAAATAGCGCGCGCCATGTACAATAACCAGTCTTTGTTTCGCTGCAAAACGCCACCTATGCTAGAAAACGTCGAACTCCGCAGTTTGAACGAAAATATGTCACACTGTTATTCAAAGTGGGATCCAAAAGGCGCTAGTAACCAATTTCGCATGGAAAAGCGCTGTGATCCTAACAGTGTCTGCCCTACACTTCCCTCTGAAGCCCTGTTGCCACTAACAACCAGGAGTTCAGCACTAAGGACTGAGAAACAGAAACTGCAACATTCCGAAATGTATCAGATATCTGAAACCGCTACAATCGGTGTCTCGGCGGCAGCCAGAACCTCCAGTCGGGTGCTGTCAGCAACGTTTAAAGAAACGTCAGAAAAGGGTAACAGTACACAAACTCTGCCTGCGTCACAGACTCCGGTGACGTCAACACACACTCTGCCTACGTCACCGATGACGTCAGCCCCTGCCTCCGTTGCCGTGGCAACGGGCTGGGTGGTGACGGGGTCAGTGGTAGGGTCGATCGTTGCTCTCTGGTTTGTCATATTAGCCGTGTATTGTACAATTTCCAAGCAACAAGCTCGGGCGAACAACATGGCGGCTAGCGCTGGCCACGTTGTGAGCAATATGTTCTACCATCGGGCGGCTACCGTCCATCAGAAAAACCAAGCAGATGCACAGGACGGCTCTTGCAATGCTCCAAACTCAGACTCGGATGCCCACGAGTACGAAACTATACCTGATTACACATCACCCGAACCTTACGCAAGCTCGCCGTACGTTTTCGACGTTCCCCAATATCATATCGAGGAAATCGAAACTGCTGCAGGCGAAACTAGTCGTAAGGAGGAAGAAAATATCAGTACCTTAACTGGTCCAGACGCGCAGGCCTCTGAACCTACCAATGATAATGCGGAAGTTTCAGATAGCGATAAAGTTGATTCTCAGTCGCCAAACGCAGACAATGGCATGCGGGACCCTTCACTTGACGCAGTTGTACCTTACGCAAAGTCTCGTCATGTTTTCGACGTGTATGATCGTCAGAGTGCCGGTGGCAGTTCGGAAGGTTCCGAAACGTACGGAACCGACGTCACGACGCAAAACTCACCTGTCTATGCAGCTGGACAGGTGAAGAACGACACAAACACCTTATACTCTCAAAACTCTGAATGAGGTAACGTAACAGCGCTAGAGTTATCATAAACTGAAATTGCCCAAACCGCTTATACATGTAATGTCTTCTTTCTTCTTTGGTAATGATACATACATTTATAACATCAACTTTTACTCAAGGTTTCGTAGTGATAATTTGAACTTTTATTTGACAGTAGTTCTTAGAATGATTGAGCGTGCCATGTTTTCAATGAGAATCAGCAATCGTGTTTTGTGATGAGTGACGTAAAGCATAGTCTTGGACAGATGTAAATAAGACTTATTTTCTCTTAGCAAGGTACTAAAAACTATTTAGGATTGCAGAAGTAAAAGTGGCACTACGCTCAATTCTAAAGATATCTATCAAAGACTCGTACGTCCCAGCATTCAACCACAAGCAGTGCGCACGTGAAATTCCTTTAGACCCCGACTCAATCTACGAGTTACGTGACTGTGTTGTATCATGTGTATGTAAAATTGAGTAAACATTGATGTACACACAGATTGGTCTACTGTGACCAGTTACGCAAGCACTGAGCGGCACAGACAGTATAGTAGGCATTTCATCGGTCTCGAAGACCATGAAGAAGAACATACACAGACAATACATGAGAACAGATACTAGATCTTTCATCCAAAGCATCACCCACGCAGTGAAAAAAAGCAACAGCCAGTATTGTCACTATCGTATGGTTGCTTTATTTGCGGTAAAATCATTTCACATCCATAGGCTGAGCTTATCACATAACTCAAACCTAATAATTAACACACAATTACATGTACAATGCAATGCACTGGCCTTTAAACAAAAAGATGTGTGAAATTGTCTTCAGTACATATATAATACAGCATTTTCCGCTTAGTATTCTGCAGCACACCTCTTTCTGGTAATACATGTAGCTGGTCAACCAATATTGCTATCATTTATCAACATCAACAAGCTTATTATCTACTAATTGAAAAGTTCAAGTTATATAGCATGTTGGTCTTTGAATGTGCCTCATTCTTGCTAGAAGTGTACCTAAGAAAATGATCACAGGTTGTTCGCTGAAGTTCAGAGCCTATAGTTGGGGTATGGTACTAAAACGTCTAAATTGTTCTACCATTTGTTGGCACTTGAGAGCATGACCAATATCAGAAGAACATTGATCACACTACTTGTAGCCGTACAACTCGACACAATATCCGAACCAACTCGCTACAGCAATGTGTCCATCCTGTGTCAATGCGATTCCACGTGGGTCCGCTTCCTTCACAATGGCTACATTTCTCAGATACGTCCCGTCCGGCCTGAACACCTGTAGTCGGTTGCTACCCCAGTTCGCTACAATGATGTTACCTGCCGGGTCGAAGGTTATACCCGATGGGTGGTAGAGCTCTCCCTCATTCCGACCCCATTTACCGAACTTGACCTTCAGATTCCCCTCAAGGTCAAACACGCACACTTTATGACCGTCGCAGTCCGTGACAGAGAGAAGGCCACGTGATTCGTCCACCGCAATGAACCATGGGCCTTGTAGCTGTCCCTTGCCGATCTTTCGGATGAGGCTCCCGTCAGGCTGCAGGAGGAGACACGACTGCTGAGCGTCGTCTGCCACCACCATGCGGCCGTCCTTCAGAACTGCAACCCCGCGCGGATTTTGCAAACACTCGGGTTTCAGGATCTTCGCAAGCTCTCCTTCTGGCGAGTACACAAGGATTGCTTGCTTGCCAGTGTCGGATATGTTTCGGCATGTCACAATAAAGTGTCCGTCGGAGTCAATGTCAATGCCGAATGGATCTTCACCATCCACCGTGAACCACCGAAGCGACTGGCCGGTCTTGACGTCGAATATTCGAACCCGTTTCTTCCCGTTCTTTAGAACCGCGATGTTGCCATCCTTGCCCATTGCCACATCTACTGGGTGAGAGCCAATTTCTCCTCTTATGGTCAAGACTGGGCTGCGACTTCTTTGCACCCTGACGTCATACGGACTTCCCGCCACAGACTGACCCTTGACCGTGACCTCTAACCTATGGTTGCCCGTGAGCTCGGGTGTGTAGGAGATTTCCCACAAGCCCTTGCTCCTTTGTAAGTTTGTTTGTACCGCCTTGCCAAAGGGGTCCGTTAAAGTGACTTTGACGTCATCTTTAGCAACAACACACGAACGCCCTTGCCCATCGACTGTAGTGAGCAGGGCCACGTTTGAAAACTTTACAACGCCAGGCTTGACTTCCACTGAACATTTGGATGCGTCTACCCTCCCCGTGACTTGTACGCACCCTGCTTTGGCCACGGCCTCTCTGAACTCCGCCACAGCCGTCCCCTCCGAGAACACGACGTGACTCGGTCGGGCTGGAGTTGTCAGCAGCTCTTCGACCCTCTGTCGTGCTTGACCTTCGGACTCCGACGTGCTACTAGTATTCAGTCCGGCCAACTCAAACTCGATCGCTTCTTTCTGCTCTTCCAGACATTTTCCGACTTCCTGGCGACGTAAGCCTATTTCTCTGACGACTTCTTCTTTTCTGTCTTGAAGCAAGGCCATCAGGTGGTCGAAATATTCAGTGGCCTTTTCGATCGCTGCGTCTGCCGATGTTGGCAACTCTGATATTTCCGTCTCGACTTTTCCCAACAGTTCTTGTAGGTCTCGTTTCTTCCCCTCAGCGTCGACTTCTGCAATGTTGCTCGCCATTTTGTGTTGTTTGATAGTTTGTCAGTACAGGGCTTGTGCCAAAAAAGACGTTTTCTTTCCTAAAGCAGTGCACGCTCCAACCGAGCAGACCGTTTTGTGCTGCCCAGTGCAGGTTTCAAAGTTTGAAAGTGTGTTTACTCACGTACTTTTGTGTTTGCATTTAGTGACGTAGTTTCCATATATGCTGTATGAAGTAATCATATCGGACATTGACCTCGTCCTTTTCACCTTGATTCACATGTTCACCACGTGGCGTACACGTGAACAACAACAGGCAACGACGTGGGTCAGGGGTAATCTCCAAGCAGATCCCTAGCTTTTGGTGGGCATGGCAAGACATTAGGAGTGTCCATTTGTCCGCCTTCGGTGGCCGTACAAACTCCTCTGGCTAATGGACAAATGGACATTCCTCTGGCCAATTGACACTGCCTTGCCACCATATGATCTACTTGGAGATTAGGTCAGAGGCATTTCAAGGCTAATTCTCAAGGGTTGACATATTCTAGCCAAATTTTCAAAAGGTCCAGCGTGTGAAAACAAAACGGAACAGTCCTGAATTCTGTTACATGAGATCTGTGGCATCCAACCGTGCTTTATCCGGAACCACGTCTGAGGCAAATTTATATTCTAGCACAATTGGAGACTATATTATGCCTAATATAACACACAAACATAGCTCATTCAGGCACAGAACTAGGTAGGCATGGTTCTGGATACGATAACATCCATATCTTTCGCATAGTACACTTGAATTGTTTTTTGTCTACTCATGGGGGCCTTTATGGGGAGTCCCGACAACACTTAACGCTGAATCCATTATGATAAATTCGCTGTCTTGGCTACCGTAAGATATGTTTGGAGATTATCACCCACGCAGTGAAAACAGCAACAAACAGTAACGTTACTATCATCTGACTACTTTATTTCCTCCTTATTTCCGTGTTTATGTACATGTGTACATGAAAATATTTGTAATCGGTGTTTATGTACATGTGTACATGAAAATATTTGTAATCGGAATCCGCAATTCAGCCTGCGGGCTGCGATGGATTTGTATGTCAATAAACCATTCATCATCATCATCATGCTACTTGTACCTGTACAACTCGACACAATGTCCCGCAAAACACGCTACAGCTATGTAGCCATCCGGTGTCAGTTTGATTCCTGTGGGTTCTTTCCCTCTTACAATGGCCACAGTTCTCAGGTACGTCCCGTCAGCTTTAAACACCTGCAAGCGGTTGTTGTCATAGTTCACTACAATGATGTTACCTGCCGGGTCGAACGTTATCCCGCTTGGATTGAGAAGCTCTCCCTCATTCTCCCCCTCTTTACCGAAGCTGACCTTCAGGTTCCCCTCAAGGTCATACACATGAACTTTATGATCATAGAAGTCAGTGACAAACAGTAGATCGCGTGAATCGTCTACTGCTATGAACCATGGGAAGTTTAGAAACTGCCCCTTGCCGATCTCCCGGATGAGGCTCCCGTCAGGCTGCAGGAGGAGACACGAAAATTGGGAGTTAGCCTGGGCGCCTTCCTCTGTAGTTACCATTGGTTGTCCCCTTTCCATTGTTCCCTTAATAGTCGGCTCTCCCTCTTCCCTTGGTACTGTCCTATCTTGGGTGCCATCTTCCGTAGTTACCACTGGCTCTCCTTTTTCACTTGCTACTCTGGTAGCCTGGGTACCATCCTCCATAGTTACCACTGGCTCTTTCTTTTCACTTGTTATTAACGTGTTAGCCTGGGGAACATCCTCTGTAGTTAATACCGATTGCTCTCTATTTTCGCTTGCTATGGTGCCCACTGTGCGATCCGCCACCACCATGCGGCCGTCCTTCAGAACTGCAACTCCAAGTGGATCTCCCAAGAAGTCGGGTTTCAGGGTCTTTGTAAGCTCTCCCTCTCTTGAATACACACTGATTGCCTGTTTGCCAGTGCCGCTCAAATTTTGAGAAGTCACAATAAACTGTCCGTCGGAGTCCACGTCGATGCCCCAATGATCCTCACCTTCCACAGGAAAACACAGAAGCGACTGGCCAGTCTTGGCATCGAATATCTGAACCCGTTTGTTTCCGTTCTCTAACACTGCAATGTTACCGTCCTTGTCCACTGCTACATCTACAGGGTCGGAAAGTTCACCCTCCCCACTGCCTTTTCTTCCACTGATGGTTAAGACTGGGGTGTCCATGTTTTGTATACTGACGTTATGCGGACTTTCCGCAACAGACATTGCTGGAAACCTGCAGAAAGACTGATCTCCAAGCAGATCCCTATCGGTGGCAGAAAGACAGTATCAAAGTGGCCAGGCAGTATCCATTAGCCGGAGAAGGTCCGCGGCCACCGACGGTGGGGTAGCGAGAAAAAACGGCCATATATAAAAAGTTAACGATCATTCCCCCACAACCTCTGCTTGGACAGTAACGTTACAGAAAGACGGGTATCACAACGTTTAAATTTTGCCCAAAGTCAAGCACGTTTTGCCCCCAGATCTAGGACGGTTCGGCCCCGTTAGTTTGATAATCTCAATTGCCAATTGTCCAGTAGGGCACGACAAGGTCTCTATGTAGCTCTATTATTTGACCACACCCGGAACCCGGAAGTACAGCAAGCAGGTCGAGAAGGAAGCCGTAACCTAGCAACAAAGGTCAACCTTTAACCTTTACAGTAGCCTATTCGAAATCTGGCGTGACTTCCCTAATCTCCAAGCGGATCCTAGGTTGTCAAAAAGACAGTATCATGACTTTGAGGGCCCCAAATACAGTATACGGCAAGCAGATCGAAGAGAACCGAGCAAAGTCAAGTTTTGACCTTTAACCTCCTTGCCGGAAACCTCGCGTGAATCTCATGCTTCTGCGAGATTTGACGAGACTTGGCGCAAACGACTTCAAAATGGCGGAACATTCGGTGGTAACAGGTTGTGGAAGTTTTGTTTTTCTCGTGATTTTGACAATTTTTGGCGTCCAGGAAGCGAGAAAGACCCCAAAAGTACGCTAGAACAATGTCAAGCATGTATCGAGCGTCCCAGGTTGACTGGGAAAACAAGTTTTCCTCAATTGTGCGCGAAACGGAGGCGAATCTGGCCAAGGTTCAGGTAGGGATTTTTCTGTTGCTGATTCATGATTTTGATCACTTCCTGATTATGTAAAAATTTAGATCACGTTTGTTTTGATGACGTTTTTAACGTTTTTGGTCGACATAGATTGAATCCCAACCGTACAAGCCAATGAACACAACAAGTATAACCTTTATATTACTTAGTACGTTTTTATTGGCATAAAATTTTGTTTGTACATTTTTGTGCGAAGGGTGTCATATTCATAACCATGCAGGTGCAAAAAAAAATGTAAATAATTGTGTTTTTTGCTGTTTGTAATCCCGGGTGAGACTAGAACAGAAAACATGTTTTTCCTACCGTTCAGTGTGTCTTTTAACTCCATGCTGTAAGATGACCAAACTTTTCTTGCAGGAACGTCTGAATGCAGCCAGAACTCCCACCAGCTCTTCCCTAGACTACCCTGTACATGGAGGTGGGTTCTGCAACTGTACTCAAATCTAAATCAATTTCCTTTACGAATGAGCATTCTTTAAATAGATTATCAATGAGCAATCATAAGTAGAGAACTTGCAGATAAAATGTAATTTCACACTCCTCTTCTTCCGCTGCCGATGTTTTGGCAATGATTGGACAAAATATATAGTATTATAGATCTTCTTTCCTGAGAAGATCTATAGATATATTATACAAAATATATAGATTGTCTCCTTATCATGTCATCATATTCATAATCATATTTCATGTTTCCAGTTTAATCTGACACTAGTGACAGGATAACTATCATTTACCCCAAATAGGTTATAGGCACTTTATAACCTATTCAAGAATTCAATGACAATGGTTCCTAGAACTATCGCAGAGTGGAACTCACTGTCACCAAGTACAGTAGGGGCATTATAATCATTAGATAGATTTAAACAATGTCTAGAGTTATAAGTTAAAGGGTTAGGTGTAACAAGTTGATCGGTGTAATGTAGCCAGCTGCCGCCATGCCGCGTGCCTGCGAAGCTGGTGTGCTATGTCGAAAGGCGGTTATACCGGCTATACAGATACAGATACTTATATTCTATTGAGATGATTCTTCTTATGCTAACTTGTGTGAAGGAGACAAATCAAAAGTTTTGACTTTGATGAATTTTTTTTCTTTCCCAGACTCCTTCCGCCCTAGTCGTGACCCCATCACCTCCACTCCCAAACCCAGGACTGTTCGGTTCTCAGATTCCTCCAACCTGTCCTCAGAGCCTTTACATGTATCCAATAAGGAGAATATAGACTCTGGTCAGGCCCCAGCCATGTGGACTCTACTGTCAGAGAAACTGGACCTGCAGACAAAGGTTTGATTCTCAAGTTTGAAAATTTATGGTTTCCATAGTTTTCTCATGAAAATTTGCTAATTTTTCATAAACCGATTAGGGAGCACATCTCCCAAAAGAATTTCTTGGGAGACCCCTGTGGAGTGATAGAAAGGTCAGCTTTACAGTTTTTGTACAGACTTTTGCGTAACAACATGTGTAAGTCAATAATTCATTTTTGGTGTCCATCTGATCTCAGGTTATTGACACCTTGAAGCGGACAGTGGAAAATCTGGAGAGGGACAGAGATCAACAGAGGTCAAAAGTCAAGGAGTTAGAAAGTAAGTTCCTCCTATTTAGATTGTCTCTGTTCTTGCCTACATATTCCAGTATTCCCTGCTTTGGCTTCAGCCATGTATTTTGTGTTGGACTCGGAGAAAGGTAAAGAAGATGTCATTAACAACCCCTCAATAGTGGTGTCCCCAGATGACCTGTGTTAAATATTTCTACTACACGTATTTCCAAGATGATGTCATTAACCCCTGTGGTGTTCTGGTGTCCTCAGATGACCTCCGTGTGGTGAACGACCGCCTGTCGGAGCGCGGGGTTGACCTTCAGACGGAGATGAAGGTCGAGCGGTGGCGGCGTGAGGTCGCGGCTGAGGTGCAGGGTCTACAGCAGGAGCTACAGAACGTGCGGCGGGCGCGGGATGGGGAGCGCTACGGGGTCAGCGAGGGGGTCACCGCGCTGTCACGGGAACTACAGGAGAGGTGAGATAGCATTAGCAATCATAATCTCAACTTCAATTCTATAATATATGATGATATTATCTCGGCCCAGGAAGCCATGTTTTCATCTGCAAAGTTGCACCGGGGTTGTTTGGTTTTTGTAAAGTGAGTGCGAGTGTATGGAGGCCTTGAACTGTGGACCTGAAGAAAATTTAGATACAGGTACTACTGCTAGTACAGGTACAGGGTTTAGGTACAGGATTGGGCCTGTGCCTGTACCTAAACAAGGTTGGCCTTTTTTTGATTATGATGACATTTTGTTTTAAATTTTACTCTGTTAGATACATTTGTACTTTGTCATCTAAATTGACATCTGGTTGATCTTGACTTCTTACAGTAAGAGGTTTCTTCAAGACGAATGTGAGGCACTCAGAAGGGAAATTGAGGGCATGAAGACTAGGATCGGTGAGTCACTCTAAGAAGTTGTTCTATGTAGAATTTAGGATTCCAATTGTATGTGTGCATTGAAATGAATTTCCAAGTTGTTTTTTTTTGTGACACAGTTCAGTACAGTATGTATAATTGAGTTGTAATGTGTTCTCCCCCAGTAAAACAAGAAGTGGACCTGGCCACATCCATCTCCCAAGCAAGAGACATTAGCAGGAGACAGGACCATGTAGACAAGGTGGGGGAAATTGTTGCTATTGTTTGTAATCTCCAAGCAGATCTTTTTTGGTGGGGGTAAGACAGTATCAAATTGGCCAGTCTGTATCCATTTGCCCATCGAAAGATGCATACAGACTGGCCAATGCATTTGATACTGTCTTACCCCCACCGAAATATCTGCTTGGAGATTAATTGTTTGATGTGTGAGTCACTTGTGGTAGTGTAACCAGCGACTAGTAAACAGTTAACTGCAACAGCGGAGTAGGTAATTGATGAATGAAAGAATTATATTTTGAACTTGAAAGATCTAGACACAGATACATGTATGTGTGATCTGTTTCCCTGTGACATATGCTTGGAAGTAATTTTTGTGCCTTCTTATTATGCATGTTATGGTCACCATGGAAATACATGTATAAATGTCACCTTGGAGATATGAATGTAAGTGAAAATTGTTTTTGATCCAGTGTTTCTTCTCTTTCTACTCCAGGCTGTGAAGTCTTTACAGGAGAACCATCGGTCCCAGTCACATGACACCAGCAGGGTGTCAGCCGACCAATCAGAGACCCTCAAACAGATCAAGGAACTCAAGTAAGGAGTATTGGCGTCCTTCAACAAAACTATATAATCGTGTTTATGTCTTGTCATGTTATCCTTTTGGTTCTATTATGTTGAAGTGAACAGATTGAAATACCTGAAGAAGTTAAATGCTTGATACTCTTCATTCAGGAATTCTGTAGGAAGTATCCAGCGACAAATAGACAGGACACAGGGAGAAACTAACCAACGGAGGAACAGACAAACAGGTGAGCTTGTACAAATTGTATACTAATGGTTGTGTACATAACCTATCTGGTTGTATCAGTGCACCCACAGTTTAATGTTAGGTGCACAATTCCAATTTTAAGTGCACAAAAGTGGACCCAGTATTTCAAGCCCTGCCTATAATATTGTATACGTACATCAGGACGTACATGTACATTAATTGTAGTTGGGATGAATTGTGTTTGCAGCTGTTTATACATTTATATGACACTTGTTAAACCTTTGCTGTACAGATAATGTAAGAGACAACAGTAAGTCCAAGAGGCGACCCTACACCAGTAAAGGCTCTCGTATGACGGGAGTTTTTGACACGTCAGACATTGACACGGATGTTGACCTGAGTTCTCCCAGTATCGCCAGCCACAAGTCTTCTGACTTCTCCTACAACATGGACTATCTCAGGCCCACACCTGCTACAACTACAAGGCACAGGGACAACGGTATGGAAGTTTTGGTGAAAGTTTTTGTTGTAGAATGCCCAATTTGGCTCCAACACAGACAATTGAATTTTGAGCTGATGGACTGTTACTGCCTTCCTTTAATACTCTATTCATGAATGAAGGAATGGTCTTACCAGCAAAGTAAAAATCGTTGTCTTAAAATTTCTATGTACAGCAAGTGATATAAGTCTGGTATTGTGCTATATCTAAAAAATGGTATACTACTAATGTATATTCAGGTTCAACTTCAACTTCTTCTCACTTCAATGACTGAAGGTGCTTAATCTTGCCGATACCAGCAAGCATGTTGTCAAATTCTCATGTACATGTACTTCTAAACTGGAAGTAATGGGTTGCATTTGTATTGACCATTTGTAGTTCTGACAAAGATAACTTGTCTGTTTCCTTCCCTGCTGCTCCAGATCTGAACAGTCTGAGCCCCTCCCTCTCCCCCTCCCTGGATGTGACCTTGAACCTGGACGACCTTGACCCCGGGGATGTCAGCTCTGACCTTGACTTGGATGACGACTTCTTATGATGACCCTTGTGTGAAGTAGAAGGAACGAGGACTCATCTTAAGAAACTAGGGACCAACTCCTGAAGAATTCTCAACTCAGGGATTGAAATCTTCTTAATTGGGTAAAAACTTGTCGAGAAAACAGTGATAACTTTGTTTGTTTGTTTGTTTATACCTTTGTTTCCATAGTTACTGTTGTTTTCATCTCCGTCCATAGTCTCCTAGCAGAGGTTAGGGTTTTGGCTATTTTGTGCCTTGTTTTTAGGCTTTTTTATCAGGCTTTCTTTTTTGCACTGGTATATTTTTTTTTACGCCAACCCAACGGTGCCCAAAAAAAAACAGCCTGATAAAAAAAGCCTAAAAACATGCCAAAAATAAGCCAAAACCCAAACCTCTGCTTGGAGAGTACTCCAATGTCCATGTTTGTGGATGAAAATTAAGTTGATGGACATGTAAAGATGATGAAATGTGTTGCAGTGGACTCAGTACTTTACTTTTCAGTTTTGTTTTGGACCAAGGCCATGTGAGATTTATTTGTATAATTACTAAATAGATAGTTTGAAGAAAGATTCAAACACTTGAAAAAAAAGTGGTTTGAATCAGTGATATTTTCACTGGAGAGATTGGTGACTTTTTGTACTTGGAGTTACGTATGTAATTTGTATTGCAATTTTGAAAGAGGTTCCGCCTGCAATAATGCAAATGGTGGTAAATGGTAATGTATATAACTCTATCTCAATTTGATAATGAAGTAAACAACACTGGCAGCTAAAAAAGTTTCTTTCTAAAGCCTTTGTTGTTTTCTAAATGTCCTGTATGTTCCTCTGACTCTTCTGATTCAAGCAATATGTACAAGTCAGTGACAAAAATGTTGATAAGGGTAAAATTGAGAAGTGTCCTAAACATATAATTATCTTTTATTGCTGAATTCTCTGATAATCTAGTGGTACTTAACTACATGTATATTGTACTTTTCTCAGGTTTATACATTTTATTCCTGCTTTTGCTGCTGGGTTGGTATTGGTGTAATAATTTCATTTTTTTTTCAAATCTAGTGTTTGTTTCCTATTCTTTACAAAGTATTGATTTGTTTTACAACAGAGAAATGGAAAATGAGATTTGAAAAAAAAGCCTCATGTTGTTTCTATATGTCTGATTCAGATGTTACCCTTACCTTTTAGCACACTGAAGTACTGTAGCTATTTGGCTACCGATTCTCTATTGCTTAAAAGGCTATGTGGCAGGATAAAGTTATTGCAAACTTTTGCAGACTTGGAAAGAAGGATCAAAAGCCACTGGGTGATCAAAGAATAATTTTATTTTGTATCACACTTCACCACACAGGCTTAGAATCCTGCTCCTTTCAGTTTCAGTCTTAATTAAAAACATCATCAGAGCAGAGGTCAAAATCATCCGTAACTATGGCAACTCAATCACAGGATAATGTAGATCTAACAAGAACCAACAAAACATCTTAGGTTGGTTGTTTAAAGTTGAAACTTTAGATCCAACACAAAGTTCTCTTACCTAGAGCTTTTGACCAGTAACTCTGGTCTTCCTCTGTAGACTGACCCAGTGAGGCTTGTCATGTGGCTTCTTTGAGGAAGACCAGAGTGACTGGTTGAAAGCTCTAGGTGAGAGAACTTCTTTGTGTTGGACCAAAAATTTTAACTTTAAACATGTAATTACCAAAAACTGAACACAGATGAACTTTAATGATAGTAAAACCATCTTAGGTTGGTGTTGTCTTGTAATATTCCCTAAAGGTTGAAATCTCACAACAACATAATACATATAAGATCGCTGTATTTAATGCTTGTAACTTGTAGCACTGTTCCTCTCCGCTTATAAAGTGTAACATTCCTGAAAGCATCATGTAGGAACAACATGCTAAAGTGATTGAAATTATCGCAAAATTATTATACATCACACTTCATATATATAATTATATATACTAGAGAGATTATATATATCTAAGAGAGAATCTCACAACATATACACACTAAATCACTAGAAAAACTGTGTTCAAATCTATAATACATTTCTGTACTGATATTTGGCAATTGGTAACTTTAGCTAGCTGCGCAATTTGAAGATGATATGTGATGGTACATGTACAATTCTTGTCTAACTCAGTGAAAATTCACTGTTATGGCTTCACCATTTCTATCAACTTTTTGAAAATACTGTGTCTTTTTTCCCCCGAGATGTTGGAAACTGCAGTGTTTTTAACATTATTATGAGCAGCCTTTTACACTGAGTGAAAATATACTGAGTCATGTACTAGTACATGTACATGTATAATTGATTGGGACTCAGAACATTCTTCTAGAAATCTCATTGGAAAGTCTTACAATAAAATACAGTACAAATGTATTGGATTTCAATCTACATGAAACACAATCATGTAATTTTCTGATATGTAAAAACTAGTAACAGTAGTAAAACTGCTTACGTACTGTGAGATCATCATTTGCTACATGCAGGGATTTTTCTAGAAAAATTTAGCATGAGGGAGTAGATGGCATTAGCATGGCAAGGGAGCGAAGCGAACGAGGGGGGATTTTTTTATGAGTCTCAGAGTAAAGCAGTTTGTAATGCTAGAATGCAATGTTATATAATATTTTTACATGTTTACTGGAAAAAGATCATTTTGAGAAAGACTAAAGTTGTGTTCACTCTGAAAATTGATATGAGGGAGCTGGCTGGTTACATGAGGGAGTAGCACCCTTATTCCCCTGTTTAGAAAAACCCCTGTACATGTATTTGTTCATTATCGAAATCTAATTATCTAAACTGCAGCAAATAATACTTTGTTTGGAGATTGTCATAACAAATCATTTATAAATCACCATTTTTAGAAGATAAAAACCATAATATAATCATTATATGGTAGTTTTGGAGTTTAAACACCCTTGTATTTACTCAAGGTAACACCCATGTTCAAGTGTAACATACAGTGAGGTAACACTGACACCTAATCAGTGATTAAACATTATCTAGAAGAAAATACAGACAGCAAATCTCAATTTGATACAAGAGAGATGGACTGAAAGTTCCTGAATGTCACTGGCAATAATGTCTTTGGCATAACAGTTTATATGTTGAGTGCTGATGACCCAAATCGAAATATATCTAATTGAGCAGTTGTGTAAAATTTTGTTAACCCTTTCTCTGCTGAGGATGCTTTAAAGCAGCAGATTTGTATTGGTAACAGCAGGCATCAGCAGAGAAAAGGTTAAACTAGCACAAAATTGGCAGTATTGTTTTCTTTGTGTTTTTACTGCATAATTATATCCAGGGAACTGCCTCAAGGTGTAGCGCACCAGTTTTGTATTTTGGTAAGTACAATTTATATGAGCAGCATAAAGCCAGGCTACATGTATTTCGGTATTTTGTTACAATTATACAAGTTGCATATATTGTAAAACCCAGACTGTGTAGGTATTTTGGTAAGTACAATCATGTACAAGCAGCAGAAACTGTTTTTATCTATTTGAATATCTTATCTATTTGAACCAATTATTTTGCTTTAAAATCTATTTCTTTGATACAACAGTTTAAATTCATACTGTGTCTTTTTGGAGAAGATTTGAAATTTTGGAATTTAATTTATGGATGTCTGGTGTCCACTGAGTGTGTGGCTGTCCTCAGTGTTGACTGCTCAGTGCCTGTTTTTCTTGCAGATCTTGTCGAAGACCTCAGGGAAGGCCTTCTCGCAGCTGAGCTCTGCCCGCATCTTGTCGTACAGGGTGTGGTCAAACGTCTGGCGAAACTCCTCACGAGTCATGTAGCAGTCCGCGTACAGCATCTGGAACCTGGTGGGTAACAAAATGTGAGTCAAACTAGTCTAGGATAGGTAACGTTTGCCAAGCAAATACAATTTTGTTTACCTTCACATAGTTTAGCCTTAAAAACTACTGCTCTGTATATTCTTACTTAAACACATAATATACACATGCATATATACATGGTTCCCACACCGGGAATCAAACCCGGTCCAGCGGTTAGGATTTGGCACTCTCACTCAGCCAAGGCCTGGGTTTGATTCCCAGTGTGGGAACCAGTGAAACAAACGGTAGAGAGTAGAAACAGCAAAACCCGGCAGCCAGCTTATGACACCAGTGTGCTAATGACGACTCCAAAAGGTTCAGACCTCTTGGAATGGATCAGTTAGCAGCATTTGAACCCCACTGTTACAGTTGGATCAAAAGTTTTATCTTTAAACATTGTTCCTTACCCATTCACACTGCGCACATACTCCTCCAGACGCCTTGTGGTCGTGCCAGCCTCGAAGTCCATGGTCTTTGGCTCTCCGTAAGCGCCAATGTCCACGTACATCTCATCCTGGTCACCCTTGGGATGGACCATTCCGGGCTGGGAGGGGAGCAGCATGGGGCACAGCCACAACGGGTACAGCTGCAGAGAGGGGGGGGGAGGGTATTACAGTTACAAAGAATTGTTGCTATGAACCAGACTGAGTACTACAATGCCAATTTGCAATACAGTCCAGCCTTTTTTGCAGTACGATATCCTATTTATAATACTGTGCCATTTGATGACCTTTGCCACACAAAGCCGGTGAGAACACTTATATTGCAGGCAAATAGTCAAACAATCTTGCATTAACCTGAGTGTCAGACGTCATCTGGTACTTAGCAACAGAGGAAGAGACTGGATGTAAAGTAGGATCATCAGGATTCCAGGCTAGTCAAAATGGGGACACCCCTTAATATGATCCAATGCCCCTACAGTCTGCCAATTGATGTTAGGTTTGTCAGTGTGCCTGCAAAGCTGGTGCGTTATGCCAAGGGGCAGTTATACCAGCAATAGGTTTTGAGTTGCAGGAACACATGGATACAATACAGCCATACAGTCACACTCTTACAAACCTTGATCTCCTTGTGGAAGACCCTGAGCGCTTCGCCCATCTTGTCGAGCGGGATGAGCATGTCCTGGATCACGTGGTGTTTCTCATACAGCTGCCGGACCGTCTCTCCCTGAGTCAGTTTCAGAAGGGAAACTTTCGGCGGGACCATCCATCCGCACAGGAAGCGGAAGATTGGGTTGTTTCCAAAGGGAATGATGTCCTAGGAACAATTAAACAAACAAAGAAACAAACGTTAGCTTCAGCAGGAAAACCTTCGGCGGGACCATCCACCCGCACAGGAACTGGAACTTGGGTTGTTTCCAAAAGGAATGATGTCCTAGGAACAAACAAGCAAACAAATGTCGTAGGTGAGAGTTAGACATCCGGGTAATAAGGTGACGCTGACAAGAGGTAGTGGCTGCTACCTGAAACATCTGACCGTCTGGCCTTGTTTTTTCTCTGTCTTTTTTTATAGACTTTGGTGATCTCTAGTGATGCAACTTATACATTACAGTTTAACAAAGTAAAATTTGACACTTTCATTTTCAATGTCCATGTTGGAAAACTGATTGTACAATGTTTCATCTCTCAGGTGTCAGGTCATGGAGCTAGAAAGGTCAATCATCTAAAAAATTTATGTCCCTTGCAGGGGTCCACACAAAAAAAGGCTAGGGTCAGCAGGTTTTCTAATGTCAGTTGGGAAACAGAGCTTTTTTTCCTAGGCCTTACCTGAAGCTCCCAGAAGATAGCGCGTGTGTGCCTGTGGTAGTAGTGCCTCAGTGGGATGTACTCCACACCAGGGCCGGTCTTCAGGAAGGTCTCCACGTGTTTGAAGAACCACGGCTTGTAGTACAGACCGATGGAGTTCACCTGGCAAGGAAATAATCCTCGTTACTTTGGGTTGGAAGCCCAAGCAGTTTGCTGAATGTACTGTTACTGTTTTACCATTTTTCTAGTTCCTAAGTTATAGAAGTTCTGTCAGTTCATTCTAGTGACACTGAAGAAGAGTATTGTCATTCGAAATGTTTGGAAGTAACAGTAGCTCATCAGGTTCACACTGTATTTGATTAGAAAAGAGGAGTTTGTCTATGGCATTGGTAGAGCATCTTCTACATTTCAGTAATTGGTTGTTGAGTGATGGAAGAGATTGCACAAGTCTGCATACTGTCCCCAAGACAGTGCTGCACATAAAGACCATGTGTGCTTAAGAAATTTGGCCAAGCATAACCCAGTCACCCCTACTCTTGACCTGTTGCCATGACAATGACCTAGTGACCGAGCCTACCTTGCCTGGCTCTGCCTGATTGGTCAGATTTGCTGTCATGACGACAGCCTCGTTCTCACTGAACATCAGCCCCTCCACAAAGTCATTGTCGCTCTTCTTCAGAACCTGAAAACAAACAAGAAGTTGGAGACTTCAAACTTCCAATATGTATGTAGGTATGGATTGTGTTAATGTCATTTAGCTATCAAACTACTAGTATACTTTTCTGGCAAATGACCCTCTCCAATCGCAAATTTTGCCAACAGCAAACCATGCCACTACAAACACCTTGAGCAAACTCATTACCAAAATTTTATTTGGCAAAGTTTGATACGTTCGTTCAATGCAAGCAGAAATACCTCACCTCAAATTTTCAGTCGCTCTTACATCAAACTTCAGTTGAGCTAAATTTCTGCTTGTTCAATGAAAGTATCAAACTTCATCATGATATATACCAAGTTTGAACACAGATGAGTTTTTTTCCAGGAGACTGAGAGAAAAACCGGAAGAACCATCGAAAAAGAAGTGTGGAGCCATGGTTCCACTCTCGATGAGGCAGCGGACCTGGGCCAGATGGAAGAGCTACCTTCTGCCTTAAGAGTCATGCTCAGCTGGCTCAGAAGAGGACTAAGTAAGTAAATGAGGTGCATTTTCATACGGATCATTAAAATTTTTCTAAAAACTGCCCATATACAGACCTCCTCAGTGTAGACCTTGTTGACCTCCTCGGCCGTGTGGCAGGGTTTGTACTCGACCTTGACAAAGTTGGCAGCGTGGACGATCTTTATCTCTGCGGCGACAAGGAATCCCAGGGTGCCGTGGGACCAGGGCACCGCGTAGAACAGGTCTGGGTTCTCATCCTGGATGGAAAAAAAGTTTATTGAAGCAGAATCACGTGGTAGTTGCCTTTTTATTACCTTTGCCAAGAAGGTTCTGTTTTCAGTAGCGTTTGTCCATTTGTTTATTTGTCTGTGAACAGCATAACTCAAAATGTATGAATGGAATCTGATATTTGGTGTGTGGATAGGGTGGCCCCAAATCTGAAAATGATTAGATTTTGGGCCCCTGGCGGCTTTCCTTGGTACTGAAAGATGTCTTTATTTATCTTTATCTTTTTTCTACATTGTTGTCAGACCAGGGTCAAGCATGAAAACATTGAGGCTTGTGTTTTTGCTTTAGGCAAAGGGCTCAACCAGTCAAGTTTCTGTGAATGTGTCTAAACAGGTATTTCCTTTTTTTTCCAACTTCTTTTCAACTTCATGTAAGCTATGCCTTTCTGAGTTTCTCTTTAGACTGTAAGTTTGCATGTAATGAGAGTATAAGACCCCCTGCCCACCTTGGTACACCTGACCAGACTGCCGTCAGCCAGCACCAGCTCAAACGCCTCACAGCTGTGCTGGAACAAACCGTAGCGATGGGAGGAGGTCTCTACTCCTACTCCACAGATCAAACCACCTGCAACAAAAGTATAAACCCTTCATTTTCACCATAAAAATGTGCAATGTCAAAATACATGTATGTCTTTAAAGCTTGCTTTCATTTTTCCAATTCTCAAAGGCACCATGTTGAAGTGTTCCTAATACTAGTATATGAAATCAATCTTTTAAATTTCTAACAAAATCTTTCAATCAATATTTCAAAGTCATTAATCACTCTTTCAATTTTTCTTTCATTGAATCAATCATTCAATTAATCCATTAATTGATCAGCTGTACCGACAGTGAGGTTGTTCAGGCAGGACCATCTTTCAATGAATTCAATGAATCCTGAATCAATTTCTCAATCCTTCCATCATTCAATCAATCCTGTACTAAATCAATCAATCAATCCATAATTGATCAGCCATACCGACAGTGAGGTCGTCCAGTTCCGGCAGCACAGGCAGAGTCCAGCCCAGTGGCAGCAGGGTGGCAGTGATCTGTCCCATGGTCGCTAGCGGCTCCACTCGCACAACCTGTAAAACAGAGCAAAATAGTAGTAGTTTGAGTAACGGTTTTTGGAGTACTGTAGTTTGTTCAAACTTAAGTAACTATTTTTCTCGTTTTCTTTCAGAAGTTTCCTAACTCTAGGTGAGGACAAAAATCAAATTTGGAAGTGATCTGTCCCATGGTCGCAAGTGGCTCCACATGCACAACCTACAGCAGAGGCAATCTTTAGGGAGCTTTTGGAGAGCAAAACAGTACTGTTGTTTGTTCAAACTTTAATAACCTTCTTCTCTTCTTCTTTCAGAATGAAGATGAAGGTAAAAATCAAATGTTGAAGTGTTATTCCATTAGAAATAACTCTAGAAATTACTAGGAATAATTATAAAACTAAACTTACTTCAAACCCCTTAGCCCTTACACTTATTCTACATCTGTCTCCAAAAAAACCCCAGGAGATTTAGTTCTTGCAAGGAAAATACCAATTGCTCTTGATACGATTGATGCCTTAGTAAGTTAGTTCTCTCTCTCTCTTTTCGAATTGGTAATTACTAGTAGCTAGTAGCCCTCAGGCATTTGATTGGTCAAGCCAGGTCTAGCTACAAGAAACGAGGCATTTGATTGGTGGAGCCTGACCTGGCGGTTGACATCCACCTCCAGGATGTCGATGAGGTTGATGTTGATATTCTGCATTGTCTGTTTGTACTTGCCGACCCGAAGACTCATGGTCTGCCAGCCGGGCCGCGCTGTGCACATGGGCTTACGGCTCCCGTCTTCCTTCCACGCTCGCACCTGGGGAGAGATAGAACAAGGCATTTGATTGGTGGAGTCGCACCTGGCTATAAGAAAAAAGGCATTTGATTGGTTAGTCTGTTTGTACTTCCCGGGTACAGAGGAAAAAAGTTTGTTAAAGTCCTCCCCGCAACCATTAGCATGGTCCCTTATAGTGGTGCCCGTCTCCGTTTCTGTAGCCCTTGGGCCACACAGTGCAATCACTACAGCAGGGGGCTAATCCACTAGTAGTGGTGAGTTTTAACTCCCATACTCTTCTCAAACACTTAGAGCTTTGCTGAGAAAGTAGTACTTACATGTCATTTTTAAAGGAGGAATAGAGGAAAAATTAATCTAAAATCTATCTATAAAAAGACTCTTGTTTTAAAAAAAAATCTGCATAAGACTGCCATCCTCCTTACAACAGCCCACATATAAAGCATATAACTTTAATCTATCTTAATAAGAAAAGTTTTTCTGTAGTGGCAGTGCCAGTTAGAGTCTAAAAACAGACAACAGGTCAGGATCTGACCCCTCTAGGTCAACATCCAGTAGGGCATATGAGAAAGGTCAACAAACTGACCAACCGACCAATCAATAATCTTTATTTACACCAGACGGCCATGTTGTCCTTGACCCTTGTTCTACCCATCGAATGTGGAGGCAATGGCCAATAGAAAACAAGGCTTCTATTCAAACAAAGTATCAAATTAGACATTTTTGCTTTGGATTTCTTATAGCGTTTTCCATACAAAATTAGCATATTGGCCATGGAGAGTTTGTAAGTACATACTAAGTACATATAAAGAAATTGTCTCTTGCATGGCAGATTTTTTTAGTGCATCACCAATATGCTAAAAGTCCAATATTGACTCTGCTTTTTTGTGTGGTGGACGTTGTGTACTTTTATAGAAATGTTCCTTATGGACTACAAAATCCACACAACCCTTCAACAAGCTCACATTTGGCATGATTCTAACTATTTGGTTGCTAAAAAAAATTAACCACTTCATTCCATTGGCCTATGTAATCCCATATCACAAAAAAACTGCAGAAATTCACTCAAAATTGAGTTCTTAAATGTATTAAACAACCAATTTTTTATAAACAAATACTGGTGAAAACATACTTTCCAAGCTAAATCATCCTGGTCACAAATTGGTCTTCAGAATCAGACCCTATGGTAGCTAAGCATATGTTCAAATGGTATCTTCCTTGGAACATTGTATATAATTTATGTGGCAGGTGGCGTGATTACGTTGCCATGGCAACAAACGGCGACACAAACATTAAAATTAAAAGGAGACTTCTCCTATATCTGAAATATTATCGATACTGTAGCCTTTTAAAAGACTTGTGCGGTCATGTTCTGCCAAAAATAAACAGAAATGCGACCGCTGGACCGCTACCATTGAAGGAAGGGCGCATAGGTGGCAAGTAGGCAACGCATTCTCCAAGCAGATGTTTGATGTTTGTCACGTTTTCGTAGGCTTCGCCATCGATTCACAATAGATTTTATTAAAGAAGGGACATTTTAACAAGAATTGTATGTAGTTCCTCTTTTCAGCGATCGCCAAAAACTAGCCAAAAGAAGACTTACAGAACGAGCGAAAACACAAGACTCAAGAAGAAACAACAGCGTATCTGCTTGGATATTACGAAACGACCTTGCGTTATTAGCTTAAGTCTTGAAGATGTCTTACCTGTTTCTGGATGTTTCTTACTCTGTCGTCGTGTTTCTTGGGCGCGCTGTGGAGCTGGAAGACGATCCAAGTCCTCAGGTAGTGGTACATGTCGAAAATCACGCTTAAAGGCAGCAAAAAGAAGCACACGAAAACCCATCGTTGGTGTATCATCACATATTCTATCCCTTTCAGGTGGACCCAAAGTCCAGCGCCACCGAAAACGACCAACAAAAAAAGCAAGAAACCGAGCATTTTTGCCGTCGACGGCGGTCAGAAATGGTGGAAAGGGTGCCTAAAATGCCGTCGATGTTCAAAACGTTGTGGATGTGTTTGGTAGGCGCAGTTTGAGGGAGTTTCTTTCGCGGGCTGGTCTGCTATTCGCTTACAACCACTGGCGTGACAAGTCCTAAATGCCTTAATAGGTCAAAGGTTGTCAGGTGAGTCCACAGAAGGCTCTGCCCACTAAACGGACTTTCACCGGTCTTTTATTTACTTTTTTACGCACCTCAGTGAAATTTTATCTAAACAGCAAAGATTTGGTTACTTATTAAGAAGCATCAATGATAAGGTGGTGCTCTGAAAATTCGTCCCAATAGCCTCCACCCCTGTGGAGGATTTGGTATAGTCTGAAATCTGTTCTGTTGTTTTGGTGGGCGTGGCAGTTGTTAGTTACCTCAACTTTGGCACAAAAATCGTCCATCTTTCCTGTCACTCAATTCAAGGTCCTTTGGCAACATTGTCAGGACTTCAATTCCTAGTTCAAGGGACACTTGGAGAAAGCAATTAAAAATTCACAACGATCTCTAGCATTTTCTAGTATTTTATTGAGCTTTTTTTAATGTCGTTGTTTCATTTTTGCAGGTCATTTGTCAGGGGTGTGCTTTGAGTATTACTGAGAGGAAATTTACCTAGTTTAACCTCCGTTTTTCTTCTTTTTTTGGACGAATGCTGTTTGTTTTTATGTGACGCTAGATTCGCCTGGTCCTTTGTTGACAGCGGCCTGTGTTCACGCATGGCTGAACTCCCACATCAACCCATCAACTTTCCCGCCAAATTTCGTATTTGCATCCTGCTCTCGCGAGATCTTGGATCATCACAAAATATTCTCTCATTTTTCCCACTACTGTCCGTTTCCACGCACAACTAGCCTATCTACTGAATCTATAAGGCTGTTTTTATAATTTTGTTTATTGTTGTAAGGTTGTGTTTTGTAAAAGGGTGTATTTTTCCGAACGAGATTTCGCGAGATCTTGTTCGCGCCATTCCCACACGTGGGTGAAATTATCATATTTAAAGCCGTTTGTGTTCACTTCTTTTATCACACACACAGCTACAGAGCTCGCTCCCTTTCTTATAAAAGACACGCTGCTAGAAGAACTCTTGCCCGAGAAATTCGGCCAAGATGTGGATCCAAGTCCGTACGTTTGACGGAAAAAGGCAGGTACAGATAGACGGCCTGTCGAAGCTGACGAAAATCGAGGAATTGAGGGGGAGGGTGGACGAAGTTTTCGACGACTCGCCGCCCGAGAGACAACGCCTCTTCTACCGCGGAAAACAGGTACTCATTCATTCAGAAAACTCGCTGTTTTTCCTCAGAAATACGCCCTCAAACCTCCAGATTCTCTAGGAGTAGCCTCTGTAGGGTGTACGCTGTCTTTGTGTGTTGTAAGGTTCCGTATTGGCATTTGTAGCGCCCTAAGTGCCAACGGGGTCATCCAGGGCACTTTGCATTGACATCGGCGGGCGTTGAGGTAAAAAGGCCCGAGCAACAAAAGACCTCGTCTCGATGGCCTACAAAACTCGCGTTTCTGAGGAAAAACTTACCCGTGAGCTGGTATTAAGGCAAGCTAGGTTAACTAGAAGCATGATTTTGTAGCTGTCATTGCCGATTACTGAATATTTTTGTTAAATTTTTAATCCAGAAGAGTTGACGGCATCCAGGAATTGAGTTTCAAGTGCCCAAGGGGCAAGTGATCTGCTCAGATTTTGTCTCAGAAAGTGTGACAAGCCCCCAAAATGTCAAATTACGTTTCATTTTGCCAATTTTTCAACATTCTGACATCAAAACAACTGCCTAGGAGTCACACATGCAGACAGAATTTGCAGTTGGTCGTTAATCGAAAAGAAAGGACCACTCTTAAGGGTGGTAGTTGTGTGATGTTTGAGAAATAATGTAGTCGCTGGAAACATCAGACAGGAAAAGTGTAACTTCCTGCCCAAAGGGCCTCCGGACAAGCCAGGAATTCTCGATTTGTATGCCGTCAGACACATGACGACACACAACATCGGAACCCAGGCTTCTTTATGTGTGTAAAACTTCGGGAGAGGAGAGGAAAAAAAAGGCACAACAGAGCTTATTGTTCGGGGGAAAGCCTTGCCTTCTGGCATCTCCGTTTTGCTGAGTGCACCAGACAAAGCCTGCAGCCAGCCAGCTTGCCTGTACCACTCTCAGCTACGCAGTAACATACATGTATCCTAGCCTCCATAGCATGCCAAAAACTGGGGGTTTTGGGGGTCTTTGGGAGCTTTTATGTGCTATTTTCTGATTGCATATAGACAACATCGCCGGCCTGGTTGAATTAATCCCGTTTTTTCTGTAGAACTGGGCTAATCAGAAAACAGCCGAAGACCACCAAACCCCCAGTTCTATAGTATAAGCCTTCTACGGAGGCTACATGTATCCCTCTGATGCAAAATTGACAACCGTAACCTCATTGTGTGCATTAGCACGGTTAGAAAATGGTGCGGTTGTCGGTAGAACTAGAACATTCTGTCCCCCGTCCCCTACATTTGTGAGAAGGCCAGGCAGGCAGCATGGCAGCCCTAGTACAAACACGTCATTAGCATAATGATGGCTCCGCTGGCACAAGCTGGCTGGCTGACATGTTTTTGCAGAGATGCCCTTCGTGCACACAGTGCTCACACACACACACAAAAAATTAGTCCTGCACTCCGCAGTGCAGCTATAAACTTAGGAGTAGCCATAATTTTGGCACGTTAGAATAGAA
The DNA here is from genome assembly GCF_001625305.1 of Branchiostoma belcheri. Classification (NCBI taxonomy): domain Eukaryota; kingdom Metazoa; phylum Chordata; class Leptocardii; order Amphioxiformes; family Branchiostomatidae; genus Branchiostoma; species Branchiostoma belcheri. The sequence goes on from NW_017803202.1 coordinate 66,349, forward strand.
GGTAATAGCTGACGGTGTGACGTATGTGTTTTTGTCGTGATCAGTGTCGTTGAATGGCAACGCTAATTGTCAAGCTTGAATGTTGGTGTTACAAGATCATGCACACAGTGCTCACACACAAAAAATACTCCTGCAATCCGCAGTGCAATTATAAACTTGGAAGTAGCCATAATTTTGGGCCACGCAAGAATGGCAGTTGACAGTTTGAATGTCAGTGTTTTTGTCGTGATTGGCGTTGTTGAAACGCAACGTTAATTGTCAAGCTTGTAGTACGTTGGTAAAACGAGATCGGGGGTGAGTGGGTGTTACCGACTGAAATACCCGTGACTCTTGCGTCGTAGGTGACATTTGTCAGTAAATATTCTAATTCAAATCAAAGATTATATGTATGTAACTATCCGTGAAAATCAGCCTGGCTTCGGACAATCGACAATCGAGCCAAGCCACACGAAAAAAAAACAACCTGCAAGACAAGTTTAAGATGTGCCCATGGACAAAGAAAAAAAATACCACAGCGATTTGCATAAAGATGGCGTCATACCTTGGCTAACGTTTCATTCTGGGGGTGTTTACAGCTAACTAGGTCAGGCTTGCGCAGTGAACTCGTTTACACTCGCACTTTCCCCCAAACCAGCTAAACCACTCGCCCTACCCTCAGTAGTGTAACGTCACAAAACGCCTTTGTAGTTGTTATTGTCTGCAAATCAGCTTTCGTTACTTTAAAGCTGAGGTATTTCCTTTTGTCGTGGGCTCTTGAAAAAAAAAAGAGAAGTGTAAAGAATTAGATAATTCATTCTCGTATATTGGTACCTCTTACATAAGAAAGTTACTTTAGTTCCAAAGGTCACGTGCAAAGCATACTTGGGCTGTTTTAATGCAGTAAAACGTTTGACATACATGTATCTTTGTACCTACAGTATAGTTGGTGTATTGACGTATTGGTACATAAATGCACTAAAAGAACATAACAGCCAAATTAAAGTATACCACTGCCTGAATGTCATAATTGTAGGCAAGTTTGAAAACGAAAGACAAAATCGACATGTAAGAGAAGGCCTATAATATATGCAAGAAGTACTACATGTAAAATCGTCATACAAAATAACACCCTTGCCAAATCAATCGCAAGTTTACAGGTTGTGATATTGAGGCAAATTTGGCCACTGTCATTATAATTTGTTAGTCGGAATGTGTTGGCAGCCATCTTGATGTCAGACCATTTGAGAGTATTTGTCGTGTTTGTCCTCTGATTCAGCAGGGCTCAAAATACTGGGTGCATGTGCACCGTAGTGCACCCAAAATTGCAGCTGTGCACCCAATTTTTTTCTGTGGGTGCACCAGTGCACCCAAATAATTTTGTAGGTTCGCACTAATGTTAGTAGTATACAGCATATTCATCTCACATCTAACTTAGCCCCGAAGTTGCCACCCCCTAAAATTAATGGGGTGGGGGTCATTAACCTCCGGCCGAGAGCTTGTGTAACGCAGGCTAGGGTTCATTGGAATTTTTGTTTTTTGCTGACATTCTACAATTTCATAATGCACCAAAAGTGTTTTTTTTTTTTTTGCACCCAGTTTTTTAAGTTGGGTGCACCAGTGTATGTATTCTCAAAAATAAATTTTAAGCCCTGTTTGGTGATAGTCATCAGTGGCAAAACAGGAAAAGGGGATCAAGGAACACTGGAAGCTTCTGAAGGACTTTACAGGTCATGGCGAGGTCGAGTAGGAGTAGCTGCTCCTTAAATCAAAGTGCTAAGGAACAAGGTTGCTGTTTAAGAAACTGACTTGTACTGAGTTGTAGTTCTTAAAGGCACGCTAAGCAATTTTAGGATAGTAAAACTGGACTTTCAAAGTCAATTTTCTAGTCTTTTTTTAATGTACATACTCTGTACTAAGTTGAATTAACCCTATCCCAAAGCATAACATCTATGAGTATGAAGCCAAAATGTGATGTGGAAAGAAAGTTTCTTGTTTTGTATCGTAGCCTAGGCTAGTTCTAACTTTTTATTGGTGGTACCAAAAAATGATAGGACTCATGTAACTTTTTTTGGCGTATCTTATTTCATGGATGTCTAACCTTCACCGACATGACTTACAAATTGTTTTCAGTCAGTGGAGACATTTTTCCAAATTGACGATAAAAATCCCTGCAGACTACAATACCGGTAATACAATATGAATCATTACAACGGAAACAAGTATATAGGCCTGGTGGCTGGTAACCAAGGTTTTTGATTAGTGATCTGATAAATCCAGGTTGTGTATTGTTCTGTGGTCACTGGTGGAATTCTGTAGCGTTGCGATAAACTCTATCCACATCCCGGGCCTTTCCCAGAACAGGCGACTCAGAACAAAGGGCAAAGCCTAATTTGTTTTTAAAGAACGTTTCAAAATGGCGACGTCAGCGGTAGAGACAATTGTTGTTTCATCCCAGGGTCATTTCCTGCACATTTTGAAAATTATAAACTTTTTGTTAATTCTCCAAAGCTAAAAAATGTCCACTTGCAAACTTCACTCTGAGTCAAAATATAACACAGCCTGTACCTGAACAAAATAAAACACTAGCTTTGTGCAGAGTTTAATGTTTTTTTGTTCCGAAATTATGTTGTTCCTTAGTTGGGTGTCTTATACCAATATCCAGATAAATGAATGAAAACCAAAAACCAAGCAGATGTCAGGATGGAAAGACTGGCTCTTGCTCTTACATTCAAATATGTCAAATCCTCATACATATATGAATCCATGACAAATATTTACCACCAAGACAGTTGACTGCATGTATAACTTGCTTTACGGTACAGAAACTGGGAGTTTACTTGATTTTGCCCAGAGCTAAGTATAAGCCGTATGTTGGATGACTGGTACCTGACTGTACCAGGGATTCGATACTTACAACATAACAACATGACTCATGATCAGGTCTGAATCACTGCGGTACAAATTACGAAGGAGACTGGGACTGGTTTGGAACATGCTGTCAACTTGCCAAAATGTAGCTCAGCAACAGAATTTGTGACACCAATGCCATAGTTTGTTTCACCATAGAATTTTAAAGGTCAAATACACAAGGATATCTATTTCTAGATATCGATTTCAAGCCCTGATGTATGGTTCAAAATACCACCTGTTCTCTGTATCCTAATTAGTGTAGGTAATACTGGAGCTGTCTGGGTATTTCTGATGTCTACCTGCACCTACACCTGATATGTGAGCAGAGAGAGGGGCAAATGGAGCCATGTACTCAAGCTTTGTGTAGTTACATATGCAGCTTACACATGAGGTTGTTACAATAGAGCACAATTTTAAGAGGAATTGACAGGGCAGCCATAGTTGCCATGGTAACATGATTGATAGCTGGAACAACCGTCAGGGTGTGTCCATACTTTTTGACTATTATATGGGGTTGGCTGTGTGTACATGTTTGTATGGGTAAGGGGGTGAAGTCTGCCATCTCTGATTGTTTTCTTTTTCCCCCCTGAGCTAGAGGATGGGCACACCCTGTTTGACTACAGTGTGGGGCTGGCTAAGTGTGTATGTGTATGGATTGTTTGTTTGCTTGTTTGTTTCCTAATTTTCTTGTTTTGTTTCCCCCCCGAGCTTGAGGATGGGCACACCCTGTTTGACTACAGTGTGGGGCTGGCTAAGTGTGTATGTGTAAGGATTGTTTGTTTGCTTGTTTGTTTCCTAATTTTCTTGTTTTGTTTCCCCCCCGAGCTTGAGGATGGGCACACCCTGTTTGACTACAGTGTGGGGCTGAATGAGATCATCCAGCTGCTCGTCAGGCCGGCCGACACGGGCCAATCAGAAGGCAGCTCCGTCGCCACGGAAACCGCATCCGACAAGGAGGAGCCAATGGAAGAGCTGGAACTAGAACCATCCACCCCTGATGCACCGGTAAGGTTTTATTAGTTTACAAATTTCAGAAAATTATTTTAGTCTAAATGTTTTTAGCTTTTTTGAGCTATGATAAGGTTGGAGGTTGAGGTTTGTATGGGAAATGGAAAACAAACTTTTTTGTCACCAGGTTTTAAAAAGAAGACTTAATTATGTACGTGTATTGTGATTCTTTTAAATGAGCATGCATCCCTGTATAATGTTTATCTTTATAGGAAACCCTATAGTTTGTTAGAGGTTCTTAAACTTTTACTTTCTTTCTAAAGGTGGTTTACAGATACTGCAGATAATATAGCATTGAAGTCCTTTCTAAACATGTGTTGAGTTCAACTGGCTTTCCCATCTGAAAAAAAGGGGAAAAACTGTCAGACTTGGGATATTAGCAGTTTTTATTAAGTGTTAATTTGTGTATCCTGTGTTACAGATGACCAATGGGGATGTGGACTCAGACACAGGACTGTCCGACCCTTCCACAAGCGGGCAGGCAGGGCACATCAAAGGACTCTACGCGGTAAGGAGTGTTATAACACAGTCACTGCAAATTGCTCAACTATCTAACTTTCAACCTCTTCTTCAGTATGTCATAAAAGCTCAGCTTGTTGTAACAAATATGAAACCTTTTTCTTTGTAAAAGAGGGTTTTTGCATCAAATGTAACATCAGTAACAGGGTAGGGCTGCACTTTAGAGTTCTATCATATTTTCTGACACTCTACTGACAAGAATATGCTGTATTCTGGTGTATGATTGTACCTTTTTGTACATAATCCTACACAAATATCTAGGTGTAGGCACAGTGCAAAATAGGTACAATTAGCTCCAATTTTATTTGGTTGTACAGAAGTGAACATACACCCAGTATTTCCAGCCTAGGAATTCTGAATGAATCTAGGCTTTGTTTTCTTATTCAAGGTGCTCTTCTTTCATATCATGATGTGATGACTCAGTATTTAAAAGTATATCTTGCTCCTAATGTTGCAGGTAGGGGATTTGGTAGATGCCAGAGACTTGCGGATCGGCGCCTGGTTCGAGGCCACGATCCTGAAAATTACGCGGGCATCTTCCGATGATTCCTCCGAAAAAACCCACAACAAAGACGATGATAATTCTCAGGGAACAACAAGCGAGTCCAAAGACCAAGAAGCTGCCGCTGCTACCCAAGACATTCCCGCACACGGCAGCTCAAATTCTGTCTTAAATGGTACCTCAGACTCGAGACAAACACAGGAGGGAACGGAGAAATCTTCTGTGGATACCTCCTTACAATCAGGGAAGGGCGACGGCGATAAAACTACCTCACAACGCGAGGAAACGGCACCAGCTACCTCGACGGAAAGGGACAGTGGAGACATGGAGGTGGACGGCCTTCCCAACGGAGCTTCCGCGGAAAATGTGGTTCTGAACGGAGACGGGAGTGACGCAAGTCGGTCGGGAGAGGAAGAGGAGGGGCTGGTGTACCACGTCAAGTTTGAAGAGTAGGTGCAATTTCGTTTTTTTTTTATTTCAGTTTGGATTGTTATACACAGTAGTTTGGAAGGGGAAAGTAAGAAATAATTGAGAAAATTATTACAGATGGACTTGTCAAAATTGTTTAGAGATTTAGTTTGCTTTATCTCCATTAGTCACTGTAATGAATTAGTAAATGACGTATATAGCATTCTGCATATCTGAAAGGGATTTTTTTCCAGGGGCTGATTGGGCCCCCTCCCGAGAGCTTGTGGCCTGATACACCTCTAACTCTTGAAGACCCATTCCCTTTTCCAGAAATAAATAGGAGTTCCTCAAAAATGATTCTTAATCACTATGAAAATCAGTCCAGCAAAAGCTGACACCATGAAAAGCGGTCATCACAGCCTCCAACACTATGATAACAGACAGTTCTAAGTCTATATTCCAACCTGTGTATCTTCCCCCGGTGTTGCCCACCACCTGTCCCAGCTACGAGGACGATGTTGCGCAGCTCCGAAGCGTCGACATCAGACCGCGGGCACGGACCGTCATCCCGTTCGAGGATGTGCAGCAAGGCATGCTGGTCATGGCGAACTATAACCCCGACGACCCCAAGGAGCGAGGCTACTGGTACGACGTGGAGGTCGTCGCCAAGGTCAGGACGCTGGAAGTTTTCTATTTCTATCTATGAAAGGCAGTTTTTTTTAAGGAAAAGGAAGTAAAACTAGAAAGTGATCTTGATCCAGTTTTATCTCACTAAAGAGCTACTCTTCCACTGTATGTGATAGAGAAGACAGATGCTATGTACAGTATTTACAGGTCTATGGTACCAGGGAAATTCCCCTAGACTACGCTCTCTCTCTCACTCTCTCTTTCCCTCTCTCTCTCCCCCTCTCTCTCTTTTTCCCTCTCCCTCCTCTCCCCTCTTTCTTACCCTCTCTCTTTCTCTCTCTCCATCCCTCTTAACAGTAAAAGTTTGATAATGGTCATGACGATGTTTTATGTTCATTTCTTCCCAATTCACCCCTGTAGAAGGCAAAGAGAACCAACAAAGAACTGATTGGCAGAATCTTGTTGGGGTGAGTTCTTTTACCTCTACTTTAAAGATGCTGTTTAAGTCTTATCATAATGGTAAATGCGAACCACAGTAGCCAAGATAGTCTAGCCTGGCTGTTACCCTATTTGTATACCAGGGCTCCCATACTCGCTCCCTAAAGATATATTTTTGTATGGAGTGTGGGAGCCCAGGTATACAAATAGGATGGCACCCTGTTATATATATATATATAATAGTGTAGGTTATGTTATGTATAATAGGTTTTATACAGTGTATTGTGTTACTTTTATGACTCCAGGACATTGTACATTGTACTCACTAATAGAGGTCTGTCAAATAAACAAACCCAGATTTGAGACTTGAGTTTCAAGCAGATACAAAATATTTCTACTTTAAAAGGAAAACTATCACAAGTAAACCAACTAAAAAAGACCAGGTAGCATAATGAAAATACAAGCGCCCAGAAAGATGACTAAAGTGTACAATGGTCATTGAATTGTCAGAAAAACATAATTCAGACTATTGTCTGCAAGGTGTTTAGGTAAAGATTGAATTGAAAGAATAATGTCTCTGTCTCCTGTCCCCAGTTCGAGAGGAGACTCCATCGAGGATTGCCGACTGATCTTCACAGAGGAGATCTTTAAGATTGAGAAGGCGGGCGAGTGTCCCAACGTCAACATCAACCAGGTCAATGGCGAGGATATGGAAGACCTCAGACGTAAGGACACAGCAGTTTCTTTCTTTATATATTTGTTCACTCACTCTGTCACTCACTTTGTTCACAGAAGAGGTCAACATTATCAAACCTTAGTATCAAACCCTGTAGCAAATTTTGCTTATTTTTTCAGTTCAAATGTGGTGTGTAAAAGAGCAAGGTTATCTGTACTTAGTGTCAGACTATTACTTTTTATTTTTAGATGACACTAACCTACCTGTCGCATGCAGGCATGCACAAGTTAGGATAGCCTAACTGATATTTAAAGACATTGATCTACCTATTCCTTACAGTTATGCAAAGCACAAGTTTTTGTGGCTTAACTGACATTTAAACCATCGTTCCAGGTAAGAAGACCCCAGAGTGTATGCAGTGTCTGGACGACCCCAACAAGAAGTGTAAACACTGTAACTGTCACGTGTGTGGAGGGAAGGAGGATCCCGACAAGCAGCTACTGTGTGATGAGTGTGACTCTGCCTTCCACATGTACTGTCTGACTCCACCCATGGAGGTACTACCGGATGATGATGAATGGTAGGGGACCTGTGGGTTGTGTTTTTGTTTGTCTATGTGCATGGAGTTTTGACAAATATTTTAAACAGTACATGCAACAAAAATCAGCTTCTTTGGGGAACCTTCTTTCAGACGCACTCTGTCCAAGATCTTGTCTTGGAGATCTCTTGTCACGTGACCGAAATTCTAATGGCTTCTATTCTCTCCCAGGTACTGCCCTGTGTTGTGATGCTCTGTTTTGTCTTTACATTTGATACGGTTTGAAGTTATTGAGACTTAGTGAATGTTAATGGAATCTTTATCCTGCCCCCACCCCCATGTACTGCTCTGAACCCATGTTTACTTTATCTTTATATTTTTTGATAGGGTTTGAAATTGTTGAGGCGAGGCTCCTGCATAGCTATTGTCTTTGGAAGATTGTTCCAAAGCTCAAAAGTTGATAGTAGAAATGTTGTCTTATATTTTACAGTGTGGGAGTCAGGGAGTTGACTTCTTCTTGTGACAGGGTTTGAAATTGTTGAGACAAAGTTAATGATAATGGAATCTTTTCTGCCCCCCCCCCAGGTACTGCCCTCTGTGCCGTAACGACACGTCTGAGATCGTGAGGGTTGGGGAGAAACTCAAGGAGAGCAAGAAGAAATCCAAGATGGCGTCCGCTAAAGGCACCAGCACTCGAGACTGGGGGAAGGTGCGTTTGTTTGTTTGAGCCTTTGTTCATGAAATACTCAAATCTTTGCATTAAAGTCGAGAGGTCATGGTTAGACAAAATATAACAAGATAAGATTTTAATAGATTTAAGTCCTCACAATGGACTCCAGACTTTGTCATTACAGGAAGACGTAAAGAAAAAATCTTTGCCTCTCTCTCTAGCATTGAGGTGATTTTTGTTACTGAAATAGAATAATTAAAAGGTGATCAAAGTAGCAGTTTTTCATTTTTCATTTTAAAATGGCCTTCATGGGAGAAAAGTGTTGGAGTTTATCTGTTTTCGAACCCCCAAAAAGTACAAGTATTGTTTAGAATTGACAAATGATAGTCAAATGCACTATGAGTTATGCTCTAACTCCCACCCCTGTTGTGCAGGGCATGGCATGTGTTGGCAGGACGAAGGTGTGTAACCTGGTCCCCCCTAACCACTTTGGACCGATCCCAGGGGTGCCTGTGGGAACCATGTGGAAATTCCGCGTACAGGTAAGAGGACGGTTTCTCTCTTTTTTTCTTTCTTCTCGAATATTTATTACAAGACATGGTGACGGCACACTATTTTTTAAAAAACAATTTTTATGCAGCCACCAACACAGACAAACGCATGAAAGGAAAACAGACATTTTCACCTGAGTGAAGGGAGGAAATTTGTGTTAAGTGCCTTTCTCAGGGGCACAAGATCGGTGGTATGGCAGCATTTGAACCGGGACCTCTTGGTTCTGGGACGAACGCTCTACCGTTAATGCCACATGACCCCACTAATTTATTTCTTCCCATAATGAAACAACTGATTGAGGGGTAGTTTAAAATATACACCTGTATACAAATCAACAACTACTATCGCCCTGCTGAAGGCAATAGCGATTGTATACAATGTATGTATGCTTCCTGTTAGATGAAAGCATGAAGACGTAGTGGTTTGATGCTAACTGTCTGTTGTCCCCCCCAGGCCAGTGAAGCTGGTGTCCACCGTCCTCATGTGTCTGGGATCCACGGCAGGGAGACAGAGGGAGCCTATTCCATCGTCCTGTCTGGGGGATATGAGGATGACAAGGTGAGTGCACTGTCACTTCAGGGCAGCAGAAAAGTGTCTGGTAGAAGCTGTCTTTTAGAAAATGTACATGTAGATGCAGTGCAGGTTTTGTTGGTAAGTGATTGAACAGCAAAGTTCTTTATTCACAACCACTTGTTTCGCAAGATCCGACGGGCTTTAGTGCACAATGAACTAGTCAAAATTGCCCTAATATATGAAGATAACAGGCGGTCATCCAAACGTCAGCTCTTAAACAAATGGTGGTGAATAAAGAAATTATCATAAACCCGCTTTTATATGACTGTGTTGTTTGCACTTCTTGTGTTCTTTATCATCACCTTGTTGCTTGCATTTACCTGTAAGGCATTGCAGGAAATTCTAATTCTTAAAAAAAAATTTTTTTCTCCCCCAAAGGATGATGGGGAGGAGTTTTTGTACACGGGCAGCGGAGGTCGTGACCTCTCAGGGAACAAGCGCACAGCTGAGCAGTCATGTGACCAGAAACTCACCAAGATGAACCTGTGAGTGCTGCAGTACCACAGCTATACAATAGGGGGCACTAGTAAACAAATGGGGGCACTTTTCATGAAGAGGCCACGCCAATCAAATTTCTTGCTTCGTGGATTCACCCTCTTCTTTTTTGTACATCTACCATTTATGTTGTCAATCAACCTAAAAATTTTGCCACCAACAGTTGAAGGAAGTTCTTGTTTTCGGAGCTTCTTGTCCAGTTATCAATGCAGCTACTACAAGTTCAAAATTCGTTGTTTGAAGTATAAACAGGCCTGGTATGTTGATGAAAGCATTTGGAGTGTACTTAGATATTTGTGAAGGGTAATATATAGAAGGCATTTTTGTACACCTATATCAGAAAAAGAATTAACAAAACACTTCTTCCTCTTAGTGCCCTAGCCAGGAACTGCGCTGCGCCGCTGGACACTAAGAAAGGAGCAGACAGTAAGGACAGATGGCAGGAGGGGAAACCAGTCAGGGTGCTGAGGAACTGTAAGGGCCGAAAACACTCCAAGTACGCTCCTGAAGACGGCAACAGATACGATGGCATCTATAAGGTAAAAATGATATTCAGAGATCTCCTCAAGGAATTTAGAGCACTCGTGCTGTGGATAACACCACCCAAGGTGGCAACAGATACAATCATTATGTCATCTTCATTTCCAAGTGCAGTCTTAGTTGTAGACAAGCACTTCCGTACTCTTTGTAAAGCCACAAGTACATTTTAGATGACATTGAGATATATATGTATAGTTGAATTGAAGTTAGTTTGGTAGCCTTGAGTGTGTTGATACTAGGCCTGTAACTGCACTAGTGTTTCTTTCTGCACTTCTTGAATACAATGAAATGGCTGTTGGCCGTGAAACAATGTTTTGTCCCTTCAATGATTTTTGTTACAATGTTTATGGTCTCTATTCTTGCATTAAATTTAGAGTCTACAGAGGATGTCATCCATATGGTAGAATCTACTTACTGTGGATTAGACCCTAATTTTGCCTCTCCTCTCTGTTTGTTGTTCCCCACAGATAGTGAAGTACTGGCCAGCGAAGGGGAAGTCCGGTTTCCTGGTCTGGCGTTACAAGCTGCGCCGGGATGACCCAGAAGCCGCCCCGTGGACCAAGGAGGGACAGAAAACAGCCAAGAAACTTGGACTCACCATGCAGGTAACAACACTTAAGATATCACCTTTGTCTTTTGTGCAGGTTGTAGACTTAACTTCTGGGTTTGAGACCCTAGCAGGCTCAATGTTTTGCTTTTGAAAGCCAGTTTGGAGTAACTGTTTTTTTCTTGTGTATCTAGATTATTCATGGGTTATCTGCTGTATCGAAGTGTTTAGGTACAGAAATTATCAGTCAAACCTGAATAGAGTGGCCACCTTGGAGAGGTAGTCTCCTTGAAGAGGCATGCCTCACAACATGATTGAGGCGTAGATGGTTTTCAAGTCGAGATGTTCTAATGTCAAATGCTGTAAGCATCTTCCAGGGGTTTTTCTGAACAGGGGAACAAGGGCGCTGCGCCCTCATGTAACAAACCAGCGCCCTCATATCAATTTTCAGATTGAAGCCTAAGTCTTTTTCAAAATAATTTTTTTCCAGTAAAAATACAAAAACAACACCACATAACAATACATTCTAGCATTACAAACTATGTTACTCTCATAAAAATTCCAAAATCTTACCACAAACTTGAAAATTTAGCTCTAGTAGTAAACGTTTGAATGGAATAAACAATGTTCATTGAGAACTTGCTCCAAAAACATGTAGCTAGACCTCCTTCATTTGCATACTATAGAACAGGCTCTGAAGTGAAACATGAGACCTGAGTTTGTAGCAGCTTGGATGAATGTGTTGCAATTGTGCAATGGGAAAGGTTTCAGCTTGTGGCAAACCCAATGTTGTCATCTGGAGCTACTAGTAACATTGATCGTGTGTGAAGGGTGATTTGCAGATTGTGTGTACTGTTGATTGTACTTATATTTTATAAGTGAAATATGCATGAATAGAAATTTGGGAAAGGTACATAATGGTTAAGAGTTCAAATTTCTCCCCTCAAGTAGCCTCAAAATGTCCCATTTCAACTTCAAATTTTCAAAGGCTTCACATGGCGGAAGGGGGGATACCCCCTTCCGCACCAACCCCCCTCGGTCGCTTCGCTCCCTCGCCGTGATACTGCTCCCTCATACCAAATTTTTCTAGAAAAAACCCTGATCTTCAGTTCGTCCATCTTGGCTACCTGGAGGCTCAGGCTGCCATAGTTGAGAGGTTTCTTACAGAGCCCTGATGTAGGTTTTATGAAGTTAGTGTTGTTTGTATAGTTTTTCATGTTTTGATGTTTGTTTCAGTACCCAGATGGCTACCTGGAGGCTCAGGCTGCCAAGGAGAAGGAGAAGGAAGGAGGGACACCAGCTAAGGGCAAGGGGAAGAGGAAACGGGGCTCAGATGGTAGGAGTTCAACAATGTCATGAAGAACAAACTGAGAAGGATATGGAATGTGTTTTCACTTACTTTGGGACATAAAATTAGTTACCTAGTATGACTTTTAGTCTTAAAACATATCCTACTATTTGTGTGTTTTCAATAGGGATGTTGCTTCATTTTGTGTCAATGTTCCTAAGAAATTTTTTTGAGGCCAGTATTTCAGATAATAGCTAACAAGAAAGGGCCCAACAAAAATCTATACTCGCATTTCTGCTACATGTTTCTTGATTGTAATATCATATTTAGATACTGTTATGTATATGCATTCAAACAAACAACTGGAAAGGTAACATTTGCATAATGTTTACCTTCGTATATAGTCTGCTCTGTTTATTCTTACTCATTCACGTATATGGTGACAGGAGTCTAAATCCCACCTACTATAAAATTCCAACATTGTGTAACCCAACACCAGTTACACTGATGACAATCTGGTTCAGGTCATTGACCAGGTCAGTGTTTCGAACGGAAGAAGAAGAAACAGAGCAAAAACTTTTTTTTGCTTCGGTAAACCGTATATTTGTTCCCCCAGACGAAGGCACTCCCAGTAAGAAGAAGGGCGGTGCGTTGCGAGAAGTCTCTGCGGAGGTTCAGAAGATGCTTAAGGAGGATGAGAAGAATAAGAAGCTGTGGGACGAGGCCCTTAAGGCGGCGAAGGGTGGCGACTCCTTTCTGCCCAAGGTCGAGGAGACCTTCCTCTGCATCTGCTGTCAGGAGCTGGTGTTCCAGCCGGTTTCCACAGAGTGTGGGCATAATGTTTGTAAGGTGAGGCTTTTTTTCATGTACAAACATGCCTGTCCTTGGTGCTGAACACCATCCACGCACAGGCAAACATGCCTGTCCTTGGTGCTGAACACCATCCACGCACAGGGAAACATGCCTGTCCTTGGTGCTGAACACACCAGCCACACACAGGCAAACATACCTGTCCTTGGTGCTGAACACCATCCACACACAGGTAAACATACCTGTCCTTGGTGCTGAACACCATCCACACAGAGGCAAACATGCCTGTCCTTGGTGCCAAACATTATCCACACACAGGCAAACATGTTTGAATGTTTGTATGTGGATGGTGTTCAGCACCAAGGACAGATCTGTTTGCCTGTGTGTGGATGGTGTTCAACACTGCCCATCCACACATAGGCAAACATGCCTGTCCTTGGTATTGAACCGGTAAAGGGTAAAGGAGTCGCCACCCTTCACACAGGCAGCCATGACCCAAACTTGACCTTGCCACCATGTTTGACCTTGCCTCCATGTTTGACCTTCAGGCGTGCCTGCAGAGGTCGTTCCGCGCCCAGGTGTACTGCTGTCCGGCCTGCCGACACGACCTTGGGAAGGGGTACAGCATGGCGACCAACAAGGAGCTCCAGGCCATCCTGAATCTGCTGTTCCCTGGCTACAGCGCTGGCAGATAAACAAGTCAACAAAAACAACAACAAAACAGCACAACAAGTTAACAGCAGCTCACGGCAATACGCAGGGTGTTATAGACTGCCACAGAGGGTATTATTGAACAATAGCACATACCCAGGGTATTATTATTATTATTGTGTATTTTGCAGGGCGTTGTTGAATGATACCCTAGTCATTACTGAAATGTCAGCTAGGTTGTTGTTAAAACTTGCCTCAATAATGTTCTAGGATGTACAGAGAAAATATTGCATAAATTCATCCAGGGCATTATTGCAGATTACCAGGGCGTTATTGCAGATTACCAGGGCATTATTGGAGAAACCAGGGTATTATTAGACTGATATTGCCCAGGTTGTTATTGAAGCACTGCTGTAGGTGTCTTTTGATAATGCCCCAAAGTTAGAAACGCATGGCAATGCATTTTAACACACATGGTGAAGTTAGCTTCCTACCAGGGTATTTCTGAGACTTGTAGCTACTTGAAAAAGCATCAGGCTTCACCTCATTTGAGGATGACATAGAAGTTGCCCAAACTTTGTCAGATTTGCTCATTGTTGAAAACATCACATGCTGACATAAAAAAACATTATCATTGTTATTCATACATTTTTTTCCTATGACATTCTTAATCCAGCAAAAATATAGAATGTTTTGGCACACACTTGCTTTTGACTTGGTACGCAAAAAGTAAGATTTTATAATAGTTAACCTGCATTTTGCCAAGGATGTTTCTGTGCTCAAAATCAGTACCTGTAATGACAAAAGTAGCAGGAAAGGGGTTAATTTGTTTCAACATTCCAGTCTTTTTATTCTGCATCTGACTTTCTTGGTAGCTGAAATTCCATCCATTCCATCTATATATCCATGTTGATAGTTTTTAACTCCTTCACTTCTAAGTTAGCCTGTTGCCACCAAATCTGTGTTGACTACGGGGTTAGGCAGCAGGGAGAAGGTTAATTAAGAAGGGTTTTGTATAATGACAACAAGTTGTAAAATTACTACCATTCCAAATACTGCCGTTCAATATAGTAGAAAATACATGTACCAGTAAACTGTAACATTTTCATGTGAATGGGAAAAAAATATACACATACATAGCATATAAGGTTTTAGCTATGGGAGACTTAGCTATGTAAGGAAATAGGAAACAACTAAGAACACAATCAACATAATGTATACGGAAATATGCAACAGTTAATCAAGCATTTGGCGCACAGTAAGATTAAGCTATACTACCAAACTACTGCAGGGTAAAAATGCTTTTTTTGCTGTACAAGTTTAACAAAATGCCAAGAATTGCTCACTGTTATCTGAAAGTTCATCAAAGTTTGTATAAGTCATTGGTGTAACTGGATTTCAGAGATTTTAACTCCTATATTTAGGATTGGAATTACCCAAAATTTTTGACTGAAAAACCACTAGTCTTCTAAATCAGGTGTCAGAATTATTTGAAGAAGATACTTTTTTCAGTCAAACATTTGGGTAAGACTAATTGTTGAAATTAAATGTTGTCTAGACTTGGCAAGCCAATAGAAAGTAGTGTATATGCAGCGGGAACTGTTTAAAATGTCAGCTTTTTAAAAGCATACACTTGAAATGTACTTAAACTTACATCACGTGGACCAGTCAAATGTACATCAGTAGTTAAATTTGCAGAAAGTTAAGCAGGTGTTTATTATAATGTTGTAATCCTGTGGTTTGTAGTATCTCCAAGAAGATCCTAGGGTGGCAAAAGACAGTATACTGCCTGGCCAATTTGATACTGTCTTTTTTGCCACCCGAAGATCTGCTCGGAGATTATAGAAAATGCATCGACCAAAGACGTAGCAGCTAAAGTAGAACAGATAAAATATAATTCAGAAGTCGTGAGAAGGCAGGGCTGCAAAAAAAAAGAGTTCAACTTCTAGATGGGAAATTGTTGTTAGTAGAGATTGTCAGACTAAGGAGATATTTTTACAAACTGAATGTGCCTTGGACTTGAACTTGTAGCCGAGAGTTGTTGTACACAATTGTAACAGAAAGATTTGAGATTTAACCGAACGATTTTTGGATGTTGAGCATTCTGTAGCGCAGACTTAACGACGGGAAAGTAATTTTGTACGTCTATTTTTAGGAGTTTTCTGCCATGTACGACTAACAGGGCATCCAGAGGACTAAGGTATGGAAGGGTATAGCCAAGTTTGGTTCTTCTACATACATGTATTTGAGGTACCGGTATTAACCCAGAATATTTGAACAATTACTACTTCTGTAGGCATTCAGAATTGTCCATTTTACATTATTGCAGCATCAGCGGTTGCTATAGACAGGCTCTTGAGTTGAGAAATATTAATTGCAGCTGAATTTCAGCAGTGTTTGTGGCATCAGCTTGTCAGTTGACGAGTGTTAGCGACAGAATTTCAGCAGCCGATCCAGTGTTCGCAGCATTTGATACATAATTATTAGCTCTCAATTTGCAGGAGCAGGAGAATTGTTTGTCGCGCTCTTCTCGCCTTTAGGGCGGAACTTTTTACCTCGTAAG
This sequence comes from Branchiostoma belcheri, assembly GCF_001625305.1. NCBI lineage: Eukaryota > Metazoa > Chordata > Leptocardii > Amphioxiformes > Branchiostomatidae > Branchiostoma > Branchiostoma belcheri. The sequence continues at coordinate 82,643 of NW_017803202.1, forward strand.
AGTCCTACCATACTTTGTGATTTATTCTCGTTATTCTCGCTAAAGCCAGGGTCGAACCTCAGGAGGTTAAATATATTTTGTTTCGCCCTGGCTTGCCGGCAGTTTTTGTACCATGTTATATGATAATTGTACTGCTAATATCGTTGAAGAGATTCATTTGTCACGTATAGATACAGGTACTAGAAGATTCTTTCATCAGTGACAATTTTGGAAGGAAAAGGATACTGACCTCCGAATTTTCAATGGCTATCAGTCCATCTTGTTCACGGAATGGCCTAATCTCGCGAGAGCGTGAGACTAGGCCCGAACAAGATGGACTGATAGCCATCGAAAATTTGGAGGTCAGTATCCTTATCCTTCCAACTTTGTCACTGATGAAAGAATGTTTTAGTAACTGTACTGCTAATGTATTAGAGATGTGGCCTCGGTGCCATCCTCTGTAGTTTTCACCCGCTCCCTAAAGTTGCTGGCTACCACGCGGTCTGGACTTGCTGACATATGTAGCGTCTGGAATTTGCATATTCGTTCAGATTTCTGATTGGTCCTACTTGTCTAAGCCCTTTTTGGGGGGTGCTCTTGTAGGAAAGGTGTGTACATATTAGGTAAACCGTTCGGACATTCAAACAGCAGCGTTAAGATAGATCTTATTCTTCTTATTATTCTATCGCGCCGCTCGGGCTAGCTCATTGCATGACGTCATCACCAGACGTTACATATGTCAGCAAGTCCAGACACTGGTAGCTAGCGACATTAGGGAGCGGGCAAATACTACGGAGGATGGCACCCAGGCTATTAGACAAGGGGACTAGTTGGGTGGTTTGTATGCTGGTCATTTCCGCATAGCGGTTTTTGCAATGCCACGCTGCGTGTGTGAGAGAACTATGACTGCCTTGCAATATAGGAGGACTGTATTTTTCGAAAGAATTGTTATGTGTTAGAGTTGGCCAATAAAGATTGTTTAGGTAACTTTTTTGTGTTTTTTTTGTCTTATTTTCTCAATTTTCCTGGATGTCTTTTGAAGGTAATACCGTTATTATTACTTTGTACAACTTCATGTTTATATCTTGGTAGGACTTCCATCATCTGTATCTGTATAGCCGGTATAACCGCTCTTCGGCGTAACACTCCAGCTTCTGTATCTGTATAGCCGGTATAACTGCCCTTAGGCGTAACACACCAGCTTAACCTTTTTCCTGTCACCATATATGACCCTAACCTCTTTCCTCATAACCTTAATAAAAATCGCCGTCAGGCTGATTTGAATATTGCATCTCCATCAAAAAAACAAGGCTCAAACACAGGTAAATTTCAAAGTTAATTTCTACAGTTGTACTAGAAAAATGGCATGATACAGGACAAAATGGACAAGGAAAAACATACACAGAAACCAACATTCCTGGACTACACTAATTATAAGCTGTATAAAGTCTATAACATCATGAAACACATTAAAATGGACTTCACTTCACACACTCCCAAACTTCAGTGGTCTCACCCAATAACACTATGAAAGATGCGTATGACGGCTGTTCCATTCTGTTAACAGGGCTGTGCATTTGACCAATTGTTCTAAATCATTTAGGTGCACGCATGACAAAAAAGTGAATGAAGCCTTACCAACTCAGAGGGAGATACTGCACAGTACCCCTAAACTTCAGTGGTCTCACCCAATACCACACTATGAAAGATGCATCTGACGGCTGTACCATTCTGTTCACAGGGGTGTGCAGCTGACGAACCCGTTCTACAGCATCTGGGTGATGGAGACGGGGAAGAACTTGGTCTTGGCCTTCATCATCCTGGCGGGCGTCTGTGCCAGCGTCTACTTCTTCTTCCTGTGCTTCATGGTCAGGAGTTCAAGGTTAGAACCTAAAGGTTCTGGGTTCGATTCCTTTGAGCACTAGTAGCAGTCCCTAATGTGCACTTGGTATAGGTGAACGATACATATATCTGATGCAGAGGGTGGTGTTGTGGTTAGGGTGTTTGATTTAGAACCTAAAGGTTCTGTGTTCGATTCCAAAGCACTAATAGCCATGATAGCAGGTCCTAATGTTGTGCACTTGGGAAAGGCACTTTACACCTACAATGTACTTCCTCACTCGACTTAGGAGGTCTAAATAAGTACCTAGCTTCAGTCAAATATCCTCTTGAGTGCACTTCAGAAAAGATTTCATAATTTCAAAAGCTGTGTATTTTTATGGACAGCTCTAGAAAAAAGTGTAAAACTGTGTTTTGCGAACAGTCTAGTCCTCTTTCCTTGTCTCTGGGAAGTAGATAACGTAGTTTGTCAAAGTAAAGTACAAAATGTGTTTTACAGTCACATGTGTTTTACAGTACGGTGTATTGTGTTGTTTTTCAGGGTCTGATCTACCGGTTCAAGTTCCTGATGCTGTTCACTCTGCTGATTTCTCTCCTGTGTGCTGCCACGACTGTCATCTTCTTCATCATCAGACAGGTAGGAACACCTCTCTCTCTCTCTCCCCCCTCTCTCTCTCCCCCTCTCTCTCCCCTACCTACCTACCTACCTACCTACCTACCTACCTACCGAACGACCGAACGACCGAACGAACTACCGAACTACCTACCGAACTACCGAACTACCTACCTACCGAACTACCGAACGAAGTTTTCATGAACACCACACGCAAAGACTGGAGTTGAACACCTCCATTTTATTCCCTTCCTAATCTAAGGTACATTTGAAGTCCCTGCCTACTGTCAGTTCTACCCCCTTCTCTCTCTTGTCTCTCTCTGCTAGTCCCTACAACTTACCTACTTCTAGTTTTCCATACAGTCGTATGTATTACTATACATACCCAGGCTTTCATTGTACTGCTGCCAGCTTCCCTGTCTCAGGGGTGGACAGCAGTCGGCTATGATCTTATATTAATATATGAAGTAAGGATGGTAAGTATGTAAATTACCTTGCTAATTCAAAAGCTGTTAAAGGTTTCAATTTTACAGTCAAATTGTAACTAAGATTCAATTGCAGAAAAGTATATCTTGTAACTGTACAACGTATTAAAAAGTGTACTCAGTAATTAAACCAGTCCTGTCACCCTAACAATAGTAACATATGGTAATTTTTAAGTTAATAGCTAGAAATCACGGGATATTTTTTCCTTCAACACCACACTTTGTTTATATACATGTACATATGTAATGAGATATATTTGATTTACAACAAAAGGTTTATTTTGAAGTAAAATGTCACTTACTATAAGCTCCTTGCTATAAATTGTTTTTGCTACAATGAAGTTTCTATCAACATAAGTACTATAGATATATAATGTTTATTGGGATTCCACAAAATCCTCCATACAAGTTACAACAGTTAGGTACTACTGGTTTGGATCCTTGTAACACATTTCCTTGAGCCCAAGAATTTTTTTCTTTTATCTTAATTAGCTGTGATATGATATAACTAGCTGTACAGTCCATGATTCTATTTGATTATCACCAAATTTTCCATAGATATGTGTTTCGCCTGTGCTGCTTTGTTAGTTGGTAGGTCTTAATGAGACCTCGAAATGATTAGATTTTGGCTCGTCATCAGAACTTCTGGTTTTGATCTCTCCTGATCTGATCTGGACATGCTAAGGTGATGGGTTTTGGATGGTAAAAAAGCGCTAAGTTTTCTAATGGCATTGTTATTGTGAACCATGAGGCATCAGGGATGTGTATGTGTGCTGCTGCTGACTGCTGGGGTTCCTCAGGGGTTCATAGTCAAGATCAATGACATTGTCCTGGAACAAGTGGACGTCATGAGAATGGCACCCATCTCAAATACCTCTACCACAAAGCTAACCAGCTCCAGAGCGGCTATTTCTCCAATTTCTCCTACGTAGACTGAAGCACTTCCACATTACATGCTAAGAATGACCCTGTCACTATGTACATTAATTATCTTTCATAAGATGCATTACTGAGTACGCAGCCCCTGTCTGGCACCCTGGATTAACAACACCACTGAACGATGAGACTGAGAGAATCTAGCGTAGGGCGGTCCATATCATGACTACATCTGCTAGGCTGCTACGTACTCTGAAGCATGCTCACATCTCAGCCAAAAAGTTTGCCAAATCACTCCTAGTGTCTGAGCAATATCGCCACCTACTACCGCCTATAAGAATGAACATGACTTGCCGACAGACTCGTTACTTAGTTCCCTTTGCATGTTCTACCTCATCATCATTGTCATATACCATATGCTGCAGACCAGCTGTAGCATTTGCATCCTTAGCAGCTGCTGCCACATGGCTGTTCACATATTTGTGGGACTGTGGATCTTCCTTTGCAGATTCTATCTCATCATCATTCTCATTGTCATACACCACATCCTGTGGACCAGCTGCAGCATCTTTAGCAGCTGCTGCCACATGGCTGTTCACATACTTGTGGGACTGTGAGCATTCCTTTGCAGATTCTATCTCATCATCATTCTCATACATAATAACCTTCGGACCAGCTGCAGCATCTTTGGCAGCTGCTGTCATCTTGCTGTTCACATACTTGTGGGACTGTGGACCTTTTCCAGTGTACAGGGAGGGAGATGGAACCTCATAACCATCGCTAAAGCTGCCGAGATGCTGAATTTGCCCTGAGTCAGATCTTTGTGATGGACCAGCAACACTGGTTGTACAAGCAGCTGCATCTACTGATTCAATCTGGGCAGCGGCCTGGGGGTCAGTTTGATTTTCAGGCCTAGGGGGAAGAGAAGGGGGCAAAACCAAATAACCAAAGCTGTCAAGACTCAGCCTCTTACCTTCACCTTGGTGTGGACTTTCTGACTGATCAATATCGTCTATGGTGTTGTACTCGGCTGTGTCAGGGTCCTCATCTGTTGGGAGGTTATAGATATGCTGGCTGTCTTCTCTACTGAGATGTGGTGTTTCAGATCGACGGCTTATTTCAGAATCTGCATTTGTTGTAACTTCATTCAGACTTATCTGGTCAAGACCACTGTTTGTGCCTCTGGGGTTTGTGTTGCTAAAGCCTTGCAGAGGAGTAGGATCCCTTTGCCTTCTCTTATACATGCACCATACTGCAAAGCCAATAGTGCATATAATGAATAGTCCAACAAAAATACACAGTGTAGCAAGAAGGGGCACAGACAGGACAATGCCACCATCTGCAGGGCCAGTAAAATTGGTTTTTGTGACTGTCACTGTCACTGTCGAAGCCAAAGGAGGGTCAGTAGAGTCAACAAATTGAATGTGTTTTGTGCTGGAAATGGGGTAGACTGGTGTTGCCTCTTCACAGATCAGGTCTTCAGGATTTACATCCTGTAAGTATTGCCCTTGAAGGTTTGCAGGTCTGGCACATCTGATCTGGTTTTCAAATGGGTAAGACCCGTTCATCCTCTGCTTAAAGGGAGCCATCCTACAGTCACACTGCCAGGGGTTGTTGTTAATGTACACAGTTGAAATGTTAGCCAGTATGTCATATGCCAGGGGTGGTAGTGTCTCTAGTCGGTTATTATCTAATGTAAGCTCTGACAGTGGTGGAATCTGTAAATTTGATAAGGCCTCTACAGGGAAATTGCTGATGTTATTATGAGAAAGTTCCAGTGTTTGAAGCTGAAGTAGATTCCCAAATGTGTCAGATGTGATCGTGCTGATGTTGTTGTTCTGAAGGTATAGATGATTTAGCTTTGTTATGTCATTGAATGTGTCTTCCTCGATACTGTGGATGTTATTACTGTCAAGGTCAAGCCTCTGTAAGTTACCAAGTCCCTCAAATATGCCAGCTGGCAGACTTGTTAACTGGTTATTGTTAAGAAACAAGTACTGCAGATTTCCAAGTCCCTCAAATATGTCAGCTGACAGACTTGTTAACTGGTTATCGTGAAGCCACAACCACTGCAGATTACCAAGTCCCTCAAATATGTGAGCTGTCAGACTTGTTAACTGGTTATTGTTAAGATACAAGAACCTCAGATAACCAATTCCCTCAAATATGTCAGCTGACAGACTTGTTAACTGGTTATTGTAAAGATACAAGTACCCCAGATTACCAAGTCCCTCAAATATGTCAGCTGGCAGACTTGTTAACTGGTTAGTGTGAAGAAACAAGATCTGCAGATTTCCAAGTCCCTCAAATATGTCGGCTGGCAGACTTGTTAACTGGTTATTGTCAAGATACAAGATCTGCAGATTACCAAGTCCCTCAAATATGCCAGCTGGCAGACTTGTTAACTGGTTATTGTCAAGATACAAGTGCTGCAGATTTCCAAGTCCCACAAATATGCCAGCTGACAGACTTGTTAACTGGTTATTGTCAAGATACAAGATCTGCAGATTACCAAGTCCCTCAAATATGCCAGCTGGTAAAGTGGTTAAATGATTGTCATAAAGGTACAGTTCAGTCAGGCTGGTTAAGTTGTAGAATGTTTTGTTATGGATCATGGAGATCTGATTGTAACGGAGTTGTAATCTTGTCAAGCTTCTGTACTGTGAGAAATCAGACTGACTTAAGGTTGTAAGGGCATTGCGCCCCAAGCTAAGCCTAGTGATGTTTGTAGGCAGGTCCTGAGGAACACTGCTGAGGCCTCTGCTGGCGCAGTAACAGTTTGATGAACAGCTGCTGCTGCAGGCTGCGGTCAGGCCAGCTTCCTTCAGGATGATCAGCAGAAGAACCAGCATCCTCCTGGCTTTGTTGGACATGCTGAAGTGTCACCTGTATAACAGAGATGAAATGCATTAGCATCAAAGTTCATAAGTGTTGGCAGGATTCAACAAGTTTGGAAAAGTTCAACGTCTCAATACAGGGCTCCCAATTTTTTTTGGGGGGGGGAGGGTATGTGCAAAATTGCACATCGTCAAAAATTTTAGGTGCAAAATTAATTATTTATGTCGGTGAACGTTAAACATCCAGGTAAAAAACAGTTACTCAGGCAACTGGATATGATTTTGGAAACGGTCAGACGTTTCAGGTAGCATTCACTGCCTTTCATTAGTGACACTGAGACTAGTAAGAGACCGCAGGAGAAATGCAGGTTCATATCTCATCTTCAACTTTTGTCTGGTAAAACTAGGGTACCCTTGCTATATGGAAATTCAGAAGTTATGTCTGACTCAATATCCTTATCAGTATTATCAGGGTAGCCATTGCAATTTGACTTTTGAGTGATTTTCAGCCATATTAAAAAATGTTTGATTTTCGCGGGTTTCCAAGGGTGTCTCAGAACTCCATAATGAAAATACCTGGGGGTTTTTAATCATATGGTTGTTCATAGTTCCACATTATAAGCTATTATACATACTGAATATGAGCCCATTTGACCCCCATCTCCCAACCTCTGCTTGGTTTTGCCTGGTTTTCTCGTGCAATGACTCTTTTATGCTAAAAACCACCCAAATACATGAATCCTTTATTTTATTAAAGGTGTTCAACAAAGGAGTCAAAGCCCCTTCAGCTCCCCCAACAAACTATTAAAATTACCACTTCTTCTATAACTCAACTGCTACTGAGGTTAAGTAAGGACGTTGAGGTTGTCAGACACAGTGCCTATTGTGTCCTACATGCCCACAGGTGATACCTGTGGTAGTTAACTCTGTCAGCCATGTGAACATAATGAGTTGTTCCTGATGCACTCTAAACTGCTATTGGGGATGAAAATGCCTTTTCTACACTGCTATTTAAATAACATAATAAAATAATTCATTAGGTCAATGGGAGGAGACATAATCAGGATTTGTTGCATGACAACCTAAAGAAATTAAAAATTCTCATATTGCAAAGTTTTTGTTATTGACAGGATGATATTGTCAATAACCATTCCCTTTCCACATTTCGCTTTATGGGTTTTACATTTAATCTTACGGTTTGCGGTCATGACTCTTTGGTCTTAGTTACAGGAAGCGGAATTTCTTGTTTTTTTCTGGGAACAGGCCAAAATCAATGCGTGCGCGAACATCATCTATAAAGACTTGGTATCACTGGCCTTAGTCTAAGAGTTTAATGTAAAAATGTCCTCCGTCCGAGAAATAAACTTGGTGAGACCTTGTAGGAACAGAGAGAAGAAGTTGATTGACTCACCTCAGTATGGAAGAAAGTTGTCTTAGGTCTGCCAACTCCTTAAAATCGCAGGGAGTCTATCTTAACTGTGTCTTTCAGTGTGTCCTTCAACTGAGCGAGGTGGTTGGACTACCTGAGGTGAATTAAGGACATTGAGTTGGACAGACACAGTGCCTATTGTGTCCTACATGTTCACAGGTGATACCTGTAGTTAACTCTGCCAGCCGTGTGAACATAATGAGTTGTTCCTGATACACTCTAAACTGCTATCAGAGATCAACAGACTTTTTCTACTGTGCTATTCAGCTAACATGTTATTCATAATAAATACATGAGTTAACTTGGAATTTTGTCAGCTTGCAAAACTTCAACTAGCCCATATTTTTTTCTTGCAATTCTATATTTTTCCCTGATAACTGCAGGTTTTAGGTGGGTATTTTGAGCCCTGCACTCTGACATCAGAAACCAAAGTTATTCTGGGAATAACTTTTGCTTTACTGAGGGAAGCTAGCCTCAAAAATTCAACAAGTTTGGAAAAATTCACCATCCCAATAGGATCAATACGGTAATTTTCACTGGTTCATCTTAAATGAAGTGGCCAGTAGCTCTTTTTTTTTTTTTAACTCTGGCCGGCAGTAGTTCAATCAAAGAATCATATTAGTCTGTTTGTGGTTTATGTTTAAGATATCTGTCAGAAAACAGGCTGCAGTGTTTGGAAAATTAAGAAACATTTCAGTGATATTTCAGTATCTCATAATTCACTCCTGTAGCAATAATGTGGTAATTGTTTCCTCCTTGTTATGTTGACACAAGTATATCTAAGATTATGTTCAAATTTCTTTCAGCTTGTTGAGTGTCATGAAGAAGTTAAGAAATCTTAGACAGAAAGTTCCTTGTTTAAGTTAAAAGGAAAAGATAATTCTAGAAGGTGTCTGACTGTGTGTCAACCTAGACACTGTCTTCAGACATTTTCCCTGTGTGACATTTCCTCATCGCCATTTTGTTATGACGCATGAACTAAACATTTTAGATCCGACAATTTTTCCAATGATTTTACTTCTTATGGCCCAAAAGTACATCCTGCTGAAATAGGGGCAAAGAGAAGAAGTAGATTGACTCACCTCAGTATGGAAGGAAGTTGTCTTAAGCCTGCAAACTTTTAAAAGCCTCGGAGTCCGTCTTAACTGTGTCTTTCAACTTTGAGCACCGAGGTGGTAAGACTCCCTGAGGTGAATTAAGTACGTTGAGTTGGACAGACACAGTGCCTATTGTGTCATACATGTACATGTCCACAGGTGATACCTGTGGTAGTTAGATGTGCCGACCGTGGGAACATAATGAATAGTTCTTGATACACTCTAAACTGCTGTCAGGGCTCAACATACTTTTTCTACACTGCTATTCATCTGACATTTAATCCATATTAATCATACCATGATTCTGATTTTTATGCACATTTTTAACATTTTAGATCTGACAATCTATCCAATGATTTTACTTCTTATGGCCCCAAAATACATCCTGATGAAGTAGGGCAAGAGAAGTAGTTGATTGACTCACCTCAGTATGGAAGGAAGTTGTCTTAGGTCTGCAAACTCCTTAAAGTCTCTGAGTCCATCTTAACTGTGTCTTTCAGTGTGTCCTTCAACTGAGCACTGAGGTGGTTGGACTACCTGAGGTTAACTAAGGATGTTGAGTTGGACAGGCACAGTGCCTATTGTGCCATAAATGCCCACAGGCGATGTGCCAGCTTTGTGAACATAACGCTCAAAATACAATGTATTTTTCAGCTAACATGTAATTCATATACGGATCCTGATATCTTTTCAGCCTACAAAACTGCACTGTCTATATTTTTTTGGCTACCGGCAAATACTAGTAGCTATTCTCCTTGCTTTGCTGAAAGAACTTTTTTTCCAGAAATTAAGAGGGTTGTCTGGGACAGAATTCTTTTACTAGATGTCTTGTTGCCCATTGGAGTGACAACCTCAAGTTAGAAATTTGAATGATCAAGAAACTGAATGCATATGTGGATGCAGTACCTGACATTTTCACTGGGCGGCACTACAGGCCTTGTCAGGTGCAGGGCGATTTTGATCAGACAGGCGAGTGCCTGCAGTACCTTACACTGTTACTGAGTGGCGCTTAATGAACACCTCAATTCTAACTCTGATATTTGAAGTCATGAACACCACAGACAAAGACTGGAGTTGAACACCTCCATTTTATTCCCTTCCTAATCTAAGGTACATTTGAAGTCCCAGGCCTACTGTCAGTTCTACCATCTTCCAGTGTCTTCTCTCTCTCTACTAGTCCCTACAACTCACCTAAATACTTTTTCATACAGTTGTATGTAATATCGTATATGTAACTTATTTTGTATTGTATGTTTGTATATATATATAATATATTAATAATATGTAAATATGAAATTTGCTCATTCATGAGCTATTGAAGCTATCAATTTCATTTGTGGTGTCATCATCATCATCATCATCCACTGTATTCTGCATCTGCAGTTACTGTATCTGTACAATTTCTCCGTAAAATTGTAACTTAACTTTATTAACTATTTTGTTATTCATTACATGTAGTTTGGCTGTTCAACAAAACCCAACTAGCCTCTGGTTATTTTAAAGGGCTTGCCATGCTGACAAGAAAAGACATTACAGTAACAATGATATGGGTAGCTTAACAGTCTATAACATTATTCTATGTAAATCAAAACTTTGATAAGTAGAATACAATCTTAAGTATATAGTGTATCAAATATATATTACCCAGTAATTAAACTAGTCCTGTCACCCTAACATGTATTGTTAAGTTTACTTTAAAAATCACTGATAAATTCCAGATCGCAGTTTGTAACAGTACTTTTGCTCTTGTTGATATAATATTATATATATATATATATATTATGTATATTTATAATAAGAGTTATTGATTTACAAGAAAAGGATCCCTTTTAAGATAAAATGTTTATCAGTTCTATAGAGTAGAGTAGAACCCATATTTAGGTTTCAGGTCCTAGTTACTGCTCAAATGATGTTTCTAAGCACCATACATTTGCTTAATGAGTATGAGTATCAAAAAGCACCAATGCAAATATATAACGCGCTAATCTACTTGAGCAAGTATGGAAATGCTTGTACACGGGTGTGTACAAATGGCACCCAGGCATCAGGGCCAACCATTGAATTTAGAGAGTAAGTCTTCAAAGCAACTGCTAGTTGTTTTTTAATCTATCAATCAATCATCTAACCAATCTATCGTCTAATTTTTTTTATTGTGTTTTAAACCATGAGGCATCAGGGATGTGTATGTGTTCCGCTGCTGACTGCTGGGGTTCCTCAGGGGTTCATAGTGGTGAGGGCTGTCAGCACCAGGGGCAGCTGCTGTCTGTGATTGGTTATTAACTGACTCATCGTCATTCTCATATACAATAACCTGCGGACTAGCTGCAGCAGCTGCTGCCACATGGCTGTTCACATATTTGTGGGACTTAAGACGTTTGTTTGCTGATTCTAGGTTATCATCATTCTCATAAACCATAAGCTGTGGACCAGATGCAGCATCTTTAGCAGCTTCTGCCACATGGCTGTTCAAATATTTGTGGGACTTTAGACGTTTGTTTGCAGATTCTATTTCATCATCATTCTCATAAACCATTACCTGCGGACCAGCTGCAGCATCTTTAGCAGCTGCTTTCACGTGGCTGTTCACATATTTGTGGGACTTTTTACGTTTGTTTGCAGATTCTATTTCATCATCATTCTCATAAACCATCACCTGCGGACCAGCTGCAGCAGCTTCTGCCACATGGCTGTTTACATATTTGTGGGACTTTAGACGTTTGTTTGCAGATTCTATCTCATCATCATTCTCATAAACCATTACCTGCGGACCAGCTGCAGCATCTTTAGCAGCTGCTGCCACATGGCTGTTCACATATTTGTGGGACGGTGTAGCTTCTCCAGGGCGCATGGAGGGAGATGGGAACTTATAACCATCGTTAGAGCTGCCAAGATGCTGAATTTGCCCTGAGCCTGGTCTTTGTGACAAACCAACGACACTGGTTGTATGAGCAGGTGCATCTGCTGATTCAATTTGGGCAGCAGCCTGGGGGCCAGTTTGATTTTCAGGCCTAGGGGGAAGGGAAGGGGGCAAGACCAAAGGACCAAAGCTGTCCAGACTCTGCCTGTTGCCTGCACCTCGGTGTGGACTTTGTGACTGATATGTATTAGGGTCCTCATATATTGGGACATTATAGATATGCTCGCTGTCTACTGTTACAGTATCAGACTGTGGTGTTTCAGATTGAATGTTCATGTCTGCATTAAATGTTGTAAATCTTTGCTGCCTTATCTGGTCAGGACCACTGGATGTGCCTGTTGGATTTGAGTTATTAAAGCCTTGCCTCTTCTTATGCACACACCATATTCCAACGGCAATCGTGAAGATAACAAGGAGTACAAAAATAGCTCCCAGTGTAGCAAGCAAGGGAACAGACAGGAAAATGCCACCACCAGAAACGGCAGAAGGACCAGGGTTGCTCTCTGTCGTGGTTGACTGAAAACCAAAAGGAGAGTCAGAACTGACTGTAGACAAGTGTGGCTTTGAGTCAGCAGTGGGGATGTTTCTGGGTGTTTGGGGCAATGTTGATGTTGACTTTGCTGAAGGACTAAACAGAGGCAAAGGACTGACTGTAGACCAGCCTGGGGTAGAGTCAGCAGTAGAAGTGGTGCTCTGTGTTGGGGACAATGTCGTTGGTACTTTTGAAGTTGGCTTTGCTAAAGGATCAAACGGAAGGGAAGAACTACCTATGGACCAGCCTGGGTTAGAGTCAGCAGTGCGTACGCGTGCTGTGTGGGGTGTTGGAGAAGATGCTGGATTCTCTAATGTGGACTTTGTTGAAGGATCAAACATAGGAGAAGAACTGACTGTAGACCTGCCTGGGTTATATTCAGTAGTGGGAGTGGTGCTCTGTGTTGAGGACAAGGTTGGTGCCTGTGATACTGACTGATGAAAAGGAGTAGAGCTGCTGACTGGAGACAAGCTAAGACTAAGAGTAGAGTCAGACTCAACAGAAGAAGTGCTGGAAGTGGAGTTTACTGGTGTTGTCTTTTCACAGATCAGGTCTTCAGGATTTACATCCAGTAAGCATTGCCCTGTAAGGTTAGCCGGTCCAGCACATCTGATCTGGTCTTCAAATGGGTAAGACCCGCTCATCCTCTGCCTAAAGGGAACCATCCTACAGTCACACTGCCAGGGGTTGTTGGAAATGTTGACAGTTGAAATATTAGCCAGTATGTCATATGCCATGACTGGTAGGGTCTCTAATTGGTTAGAATATAATGTAAGCTCTGACAGTGCTGAAATCTGTAAATTTGAGAAGGCCTCTACAGGGAAAGTGTTGATGTTATTACCAGAAAGTCTCAGAATTTGAAGCTGAAGTAGGTTCCTGAATGTGTCAGCTGTGATGGTGCTGATGTTGTTGTACTGAAGGTCTAGTATACGTAGCTGTGTTGTGTCATTGAAGGTTCCTGCCTCAATACTGTGGATGTTATTACTGCAAAGGTTAAGCTCCTCTAAGTTACCAAGCCCCACAAATATGTCAGCTGGCAGACTTGTTAACTTGTTATTAAAAAGTCTCAAGATCCGCAGATTACCAAGCCCCACAAATAGGTCAGCTGGCAGACTTGTTAACTGGTTATAGTCAAGCTGCAAGAACTGCATATCATTACCATGTCCCACAAATATGTCAGCTGGGAGACTGGTCAACTGGTTACCGTCAAGCCATAAATACAGGGGGTGACCAAGTCCCACAAACATGCCGGCTGTCAGATTGGTCAAATGATTGTTACTAAGGTACAGATGAGTCAGGCTGGTTAAGCCTTGGAATGTTTTGTTATGGATCATGGAGATCTGATTTGAACCAAGATGTAATAATGTCAAGCTCCTGTACCTTGAAAAATCAGACTGACTTAAGGTCGTGATGGCATTGTCCTGTAAGTTGAGCCTAGTGATGTTTGTAGGCAGATCCTGAGGAACACTGCTGAGGCCTCTTTTGTGGCAGTAACAGTCTGATGAACAGCTGCTGCTGCAGGCTGCGGTCGGGCCAGCTTCCTTCAGGATGATCAGCAGAAGAACCAGCATCCTCCTCACTTTGTTGGACATACTGGTGTGTCTGATCTACAACAGATATGAGATACATGAGAACGTTGATTGTGATGGAATACATAGGATAGTGTTCAGAAGGCCCATAAGGCAGAGCGTAGGGGCTGGGGGGAATCAGTCGGGGTCTAGACTGGAGTGAGAGAGGTCCGGTGGCTTGTATTAGAGCAGCAGTCTAGTATTAAACAGAGATCCTGAAGATTGACCCCGGCTCATTTCGTGACATGATTAAAAAATACAAAAAAAATGGTAGAGCTCTAAATAATAAGTCTTGAAATATTGCCAGTCCCAACATTGCAAAAGTAATATAGTAAAAAGTAAAATAGTGTAAGGTGGGCATATAGAATTAGCTGCTGCCAATCAAAGTACCTGAAAACACTAGAAACAGATGACACAAACCAAAACACAAACTATTTCAGTTTGTTTTCATCAGGTAAAAAGATAAAGCTTAACTGGATGAACAACATTCTACAAACAAGAAATAGACTTGGTGATGCCTAATACGGTCATGAAGTTGGGATTTAAACTAACCTAAGAATGATTGAAGGAAGAACTCCTGACCAATCCTTGAAGGAAGTTTAGCTGCAGGGCCCAGGTTCTTCAGTGGCCCAAGACAAGGAATGGTGTCTGCAAAAATAAAACAAAGTTTTGTAAGGTTGTCACTACATGTACATGTAGTTCACCAAATCATAAAGTATACCATTAGCAGTTTATATAAGATATCTGAGAACACCTCAGTAAGCAGGCCACTAAGTTTGGGAAAAATTCAGAAACATTTCAGTATAGTAGGATTTCAGTTATCTCCTAGATCCTGTAGCTGATAGTGTGTATAATGTCAGTGGTAATTGTTTCTATCATGTCATGTTTCTACCATGTCATGTTGTCATATTTGAATCCATGAAATCTCCTTCCTTCATGCTCGTCTTAAGAAGAAGTAGAAATTCTAGAAAGTTCCTTAAAACGTCAAAGAAATGTTCAGAATGTGGCTGACTGTGCGTCAACCTCTAGTGTCTTCTGACATTTTTCCTGTTTGACATTTTCTTGCCGCCATTTTGTTATGACATACAAACTAAACATTTTAGATCCAACGATATTTCAAATGATTTTACTTCTTATGGATCAAAAATACATCCTGATGAAGTAGGGACATAGAGAAGAACTTGATTGACTCACCTCAGTGTGGAAGAAAGTTGTCTTAAGTCTGCAAACTTCTTAAAGTTTCACAGAGTCCGTGTTAACTGTCTTTTCGTGTGCCCTTCAACTGAGTGAGGTGGTTGGACTACCTCAACTCAAGGACATTGGGTTCAGCCAGCGCTGCCTATAAAAAACTGCCCATAATTGATGTTACATGCCCACAGGTGATACCTGTGGTAGTTAACTCTGCCAGCCATGTGAACATAATGAGTTGTTCGTGATACACTCTAAACTGCTATCAGGGCTCAATATAAGTACCTTTCTACACTGGAGTATAGATTTTGTGTGTGAAAACCTCAAGAAATAAGAAAATTGAATGATCAATAAATTGAATCATATGTGGATGCAGTACTTTAACTTGTCACTGGGCGGTGCTAAATTTAGGCCTTGTCAGGCGCAGTGCGATTGTGATTGTGGGAGGCAGGTCAGTGGATGCAGTACCTTACAACATCACTGGGTGGCGCTTTATGCACACCTCTTGGTTGACATGGTTGATAACTCAAGATATTTGAAGGCATTAACACCACAGACAAAGACTGGAGTTGAACACTCTGTTTTATTTCCTGCGTAAATCTAAGGTACAGTCCCTGCCTACTGTCAGTTCTACCCTCTTCTAGTGTCTTCTCTCTCTCTACTGGTCCCTACAACTCACCAAAATACTAAGTTTTTATACAGTTGTATATAATATCATATATATGTAACCTATGTTGTATGATATGTTTGTATGTAACAATATGTAAATATGCAATTTGACTTGCTAATTCATGAGCTACTTTTATATATTTCATTTGTAGAATCATCATCATCATCCACTGTATTCTGCATCTGTACTAGTACATGTATATACAATTTATTATTTCACCATCAAATTGTAACTAGAATTTATTATTATCATTATTTTTTATTATTGGTTTGGCTGTTCAACAGCCACAGCCTGGTCAGCCCAACTAGCCTGTGGATATTACAAAGGGCTTGCCATGCTACTTTTACTGATGGTGTGAACCATGAGGCATCAGGGATGTGTATGTGTGCTGCTGCTGACTGCTGGGGTTCCTCAGGGGTTCATAGTGGTGAGGGCTGTCAGCACCAGGGGCAGCTGCTGTCTGTGATTGGTTATCAACTAACTCTTCATCATTCTCATACACTATGACCTACGGAGCTTCATTTGTAGATTGATCATTCTATGCCTTACCCCTCTAATCATTCTCATAGCTATACATCACATCCTGTGGACCAGCTGCAGCATCTTTAGCAGCTGCTGCCACATGGCTGTTCACATATTTGTGGGACTGTAGGTCTTCTTTAATTTTATTAGCAGATTCTATCTCATTGTCATTCTCATATACCATATGATGTGAACCAAATGCAGCATTTATGGCATCTGCTGTCACCTGGCTGTTCACATATTTGTGGGACTGTGGATCTTCCTTTGCAGATTCTACCTCATCATCATTCTCATAAACCATAAGCTGCGGACCAGCTGCAGCATCTTTTATAGCAGCTGCTGCCACATGGCTGTTCACATATTTGTGGGACTTTAGATGTTTGTTTGTAGATTCTATCTCATCCTCATTCTCCAGGTCATTCTCATATACATGTACCATGACTTTTGGACCAGCTGCAGCATCTTTGGCAGCTGCTGCCATGTGGCTGTTCACATATTTGTGGGACTGTAGGTCTTCTTTAGCAGATTCTATCTCATTGTCATTCTCATATACCATATGATGTGAACCAAATGCAGCATTTATGGCATCTGCTGTCACATGGCTGTTCACATATTTGTGGGACTGTGGACCTTCTCCAGGGTACAGGAAGGGAGATGGAACCTCGTAACCATCGTTAAAGCTGCCGAGATGCTGAATTTGCCCTGAGCCTGGCTGTGATGTTTGTGACGGACTAACAACACGATACTTACTCTCTGACTGATTGACTTCACCTATGGTGTCATATTCTGCTGTATCAGGGTCCTCATCTGTTGGGAGGTTATAGATATGCTGGCTGTCTTCTGTATCTGAATGTGGTGTACCAGATTGAGTGTTTACCTCTGCATTTGTTGTAAATGTTTGCTGCCTTATCTGGTCATGATCACTGGATGTGGAATTTGTGTTACTAAAGCCTTGCTGAGGAGTAGGATCCCTTTGCCTCCTCTTATACATGCACCCTACTGCAAAGCCGATAATGCAAATAATGGATAGTCCAAGAATAGCTCCCAAAGTAGCAAGCAAGGGCACAGTCAGGACAGTGCCACCGTCAGCAGGGTCAGTATTGCTCTCAGTTAGTGTTAATGTCACAGTCGAAGCAAGTGGAGGGTCAGTAGAGTCAACCATGTGTTTAGTGCTAGAAGTGGAGTAGACTGGTGTCGTCTCACAGATCAAGTCTTCAGGATTTACATACAGTAAGAGTTGCCCTGTAAGGCTAGCAGGTCCGGCACATCTGGTTTTGTTTTCAAATTGGTAAGACCCGTTCATCCTCTGTCTAAAGTCAACCATCCTACAGTCACACTGCCAGGGATTGTTGTTAATGTTAACTTTTGATATGGAGGTCAGTATGTCATATGCCATGACTGTTAGTGTCTTAAATTGATTATAATCTAATGTAAGCTCTGACAGTGCTGAAATATTTAAGCTTAATAAGGCCTCTACAGGGAAAGTGTTGATGTTATTATGAGAAAGTTTCAGTGTTTGAAGCTGACGTAGATTCCCTAATGTGTCGGCTGTGATGGTGCTGATGTTGTTGTGATGAAGCTGTAGTATACGTAGCTTTGTTGTGTGATTGAAGGTGCCTGCCTCAATACTGTGGATGTTATTTCTGCTAAGGCGAAGCCACTCTAAGTTTCCAAGTCCCACAAATATGTCAACTGGCAAAGTAGTTAACTGGTTAAATGGAAGATTCAATTCCTGCAGATTACCAAGTCCCACAAATGTGTCAGCTGTCAGACTAGTTAACTTGTTCCTGGAAAGATACAAGACCTCCAGTGAACCAAGTCCCACAAATGTGCTAGCTGAAAGATGGGTTAACTGGTTGGAGGAAAGAGACAAGCGCCACAGATTACCAAGTCCCACAAATGTGTGAGCTGGGAGCCAGGTTAACTGGTTATTTTGAATCCATAAGTACCGGAGGTGACCAAGTCCCACAAACATGCCGGCTGTTAGATTGGTCAATTGATTATTATTAAGGTCCAGTCTAGTTAGGTCTGTTAAGTTGTGGAATGTTTTGTTATGGATCATGGAGATCTGATTGAAACCAAGATCTAATGTTGTCAAGCTCCTATACCTTGAGAAATCAGACTGATTTAATGTTGTAAGGTCGTTGAGCCCCAAGTCAAGCTGAGTGATGTCTGTAGGCAGGTCCTGAGGAACACTGGTGAGGCCTCTGCCTCTGCAGCCACAGACTGATGAACAGCTGCTGCTGCAGGCTGCGGTCGGGCCAGCTTCCTTCAGGATGATCAGCAGAAGAACCAGCATCCTCCTCACTTTGTTGGACATTCTGAAGTGTCGTCTGTACAACAGAGATTTAAGTAGTAGACTGATTTATTTATTCATACCTTTACTGGTGTGTCTGATCTACAACAGAGATGAGATACATGAGAATGTTGATTTACAAAAAAATGGCAGAGCTCTGAATAATAAGTCTTGAAATATTGCCAGTCCCAACATTGCAAAATTAATATACTATTATAATAGTGTAAGGTGGGCATATAGAATTAGCTGCTGCCACAAGTACCTAAAAACACAAACGACAGATGACACAAGCCAAAAACTATTCCTTTGTTTTCATCAGGTAAAAAGATAATGCTTAACTGGAAGAAAAACAGTCTACAAACAAGAAATAGACTTGGTGAGGCCTAATACGGTCATGAAGTGGGATTTAAACTAACCTAAGAAATCAATGATTGAAGAAAGAACTCCAATCCTTGAAGGAAGTTCAGCTGCAGGGCCCAGGTTCTTCAGTGGGCCAAGACAAGGAAATTGTGTCTAGATCTGCAAAAATAAAAAAAAGTTTTGTAAGGTTGTCAGTCTATGTAGTTCACCAAATCATAAAGTACACCATTGGTATTTAATATAAGATATATGAAAACACCTAGTAATGCTGAGGTCACAATTCGTACACGGGGCCCGGCCGGGCAGCTTTTAGGAACGAGAAATATGATATAAAAGACAACAAAACGCAGAAAAGTTTAGAATGATAATCATGGGCACTATTTCTGTATATTCTTGATATGAATTATTAATTTTTCGTTCATACAAACACCCCAGCCGGGCCCCGGTTTGGAAATGTGACCTAAGCATAAGCAGGCTGAAATATTTGGGGAAAATTTAGAAACATTTCAGTAGGGTTTCAGTACCGCATAATATTCTCCTAGATCCTGTAGCTGATAGTGTATGTAATGTCAGTGGTAATTGTCTCCTTGTCATGTTGACACAGGTATATTTGAAACCATGAAATCTCCTACCTTCATGCTTGTAAAATTCTCGTCTTAAGATTAGGAATTCCAGAAAGTTCCTTAAAATGTCAAAGAAATGGTCAGAATGTGACTGTGTGTCAACCTCTGGTGTCTTCTGACATTTTTCCTGTTTGACATTTTCTTGCCGCCATTTTGTTATGACACATGATTCATGAACTAAACATATTTGATCCGACAATCTTTCCAACGATTTTACTTCTTACCGTAGCCCAAAATAATCCTGATGAAGTAGGGACACAGAGATGAGGTTGATTGACTCACCTTAGTATGGAAGAAAGTTGTCTTAAGTCTACAAAGTTCTTAAAGTCTCGGAGTCCATGTTAACTGTGTCTTTTAGTGTGTCCTTCAACTGAGTGAGGTGGTTGGACTACCTCAACTCAAGGACGTTGAGTTCGGCCAGCGCTGCCTATAATTATGTTACATGCCCACAGGTGATACCTGTGGTAGTTAACTCTGCCAGCCATGTGAACATAATGAGTTGTTCGTGATACACTCTAAACTGCTATCAGGGCGCAATATAAGTACTTTTCTATGTTCCTTTCAGCTAACATGTAATTCATATTAGCATGCAGTTTACAGTTGAAGATTTGCAGCCTGCAAAACTCCAACTAGTGTAAAACTATGTTATTTCTTTCAACCCTCAGTCCCAAAGAAATATGAGATTTAAGGCCACACCAATTTAATTTGTTGGTTCTCGGATTCGCCTCTTCATTTTTTTCTGATTTGCCAAAAAAAAAAAAGATTCTGGTTCTGAATCAACTCAAAAATGCTCATATTTTGCCCCCAACAGTTGAGGAAATTCCTTTTCTTCCTAGTTGTTACAGTTTTTTCCATCTATCAATGCAGTGGTTTGATTAAAAGTTCAAAATTTATACTTTAAATTTTAACCCAGCCTTTTTTGTTGACTTCATGGCTCATATTGTAGCATTTGGGGCTATAATAGGATGCCTAGACCTGTTTTTATTTTTATTTTTTTCGCCCTGTCGCTTCATATTTTTTCTGAAAAAATCTGAGAACCAACAAATTAAATTGGTGTGGCCTAATGTGTCACTGTGTTTCCCGCTTGCAATATCTTATAGCTGCATACCTCTGAAAATAATATTTCACTTAGAGTTACCTAAATATCTTTATTGAACAAGCTTTCTCATGCTTGCTTCCCTAGGCCTGATATATCGATGGTACAACTCAGCTTTTTAAGTCAAAGTTGAACAATCAGGAATCTCTCGTTATATCCAAAATTCCGTAACACAAAACATTTCAGTGGTTATAAAGAGCCTTGTTTTGTTCTGAACCAAAGTAAAACTAAAATTGCTTGCTGGAGTATAACGTTAACTTTGTTTCTGCTTGTTTGTGTGCAGGTTAACGAGGGCCACTGGAAGTGGGGGGAGGAGCACACGGTGGAGATCAACAGCGCGTTCCTGACAGGCGTGTACGGGATGTGGAACGTCTACGTGTTCAGTGTCTGTCTGTACGCACCGAGCCACAAGAGGAAAGGTCTGGAGGGGCAGCAGTCCTCCAACATACAGCTGGGTATGTGTGTCTGTCTGTCTGTGTTTGATCTGTCTGTCTGTCTGTCTGTGTTTGATCTGTCTGTACGCACCGAGCCACAAGAGGAAAGGTCTGGAGGGGCAGCAGTCCTCCAACATACAACTGGGTACTGTTTATTGGTGTGTGTCTGTGTGTGTTTATGTGGATAGCATTCAGCACCAAGGACAGTGCGTGCGTGTGTGTGTGTGTGTGTGTGTGTGTGTGTCTGTGTGTCCATTTGTGTGTGTCTGAGTTTGGGTGGGTGTGTGTGTGAGGAGTAAGGTATAAAGCACCAGCATTTTTTGTGTGAGTTAAGGGCTGTATGGGGAGGGGGTGAAGTCTGCCATCTCTGATTGTCTCATGTTTACATCATTGAGAAATTGACTCTGATTTTATGTTAACTTCCAGAGCGTGAGACTTTGGAGGACGGGAGTAACGAGGAGATTGAGTTACGCCTGACAAACAGCCAGGCCAGCGGCGATGCTGGAGAGCTGTCTGTCATCTACAAGATCGCTGGCAAGGAGGCTCAAGAGTAGCCAATGGGAGGGGACGAGAGATAGAGGTGGCCAATCAGGGGAGCCTAAACAAAGAAGAAAGAACAGAAAATATCAAATATGAAACCATCCTAAGATCTTGATATTCAATACTAACAAGTTTGTGGTCACTTTTCAAAAATCATGTTGATACAAACTGTAAAAAACACCATAAAAATAATCATTGATAATATATGAAGTATTCAAAAGTTGGAAAATGTAGTAATGTGTATTTTTGGATGAGGCTCTGGCTATAACAGTTATTATGATATCATGGAGAAATTAACTTCTCAATTAAGCAAGAGGTGTAACACCTGAGACAGATCAACCATTCTGATATCCATTATGTTGGACAATTTTTCATTCCATGTGTCCTTGCTGACAAAGATTTAAACTGTGTATTTATGCATACATGAACTAACCTAGTGTATATGGCTGCAGTTTTTGTTTACTTTGTGGGACATATGTTTTGCTATTACCTGTATGTTAAGACTCATTAAGATTAAGTACACTCTTGTGGTCCAAGTACTTTATTTTTAAAGGTTCATATTTGTGTAAGATGGTGGACAAAAGACAATGATCTTACCCTAGACTTTCTCTGATCATGTTTGAAAAAAGATATTAAATGTCTCACAGCGATATTTCATTTTTCTGAGTCTGTTAATTTTTGCTGTTTGTGAATGGATTTTTTTAAACTCTATTTTTGAAGACTAGAGTACATGAGGTATGAGAGTGGAAATTTTGTAGAAATTCAGCCGCTCATACCAGCCGGTCAAGGAACATTTGTCGCAAAATGAACAGATACAAGAGTAAAATGGTTCTTTCCCAGTAAATCCGTGATATTTCTGTAGTTGGGAGGAGCCTCAGCGTCAAGAACTAGAGCTGGAAAGACCAGAAGTAAAACCCCCATAAGAGCCCATCGCGTTTCCTCACTCGGGAAATGGCCAAATCTGTGAATGAGCGAGGCTTCGTTAGCGAGATACGGCCCTTTTCAGAACGGGGACCCGAAAACGGGGGTGTGATAGGGGATAAATATCCGCTTTTTCAATTTTAGAAAAATGAAACTTTTGACATTTTTAGGTGCTCCTGCTTTAAGAGTTTATTTCTTAAGGTCTCTATTATATTCCTGCTTAAGGCCTTCGCCCAACTCCGCTTAATTCTTGAGTTATACGTAAAAATGTGTTTTTGCGATCAGCTGATCGCTTGCAGAACTGGTCAAAACCTTTGCAGAAGTGGACTTTTCGCCGTCGAAGACATTACCATGTGAATGAAAACCAAGCAGAGGTTAGGAGGGATGATCGTAACTTTTGCTCATATGGATTATCATATGAAGGTCTACTATATATCAGATCTATAAACAGCGCTTTCCGGGTTAGATGTTCAGGGCATAGACGTGACAGGTCGTACAATAATGATAGAACCTCCGCTTTTGAAGTTGGTGTGTTCAAGGAGTTAGATGATGTGTTCAAGATTTAAAATATCAATTTTTAATTGGTATGATAGGGGAAGGGTTATACAAATTGAAGATTAAACATACAGAGATTGTCCTGCCTGAGCTGAAGAAAGGTTTTTATTTAATGCTGAAGATCACTTGAAGATACGGAGTATGAAGACAACACTACTAGCCAAATAAGGCGAATCGCTTATGACCTCGAATTCCTCACCTGAAATCAACCGGTGGGCATAGGTAAGTGTGGGTGTATCATCATAATTTACGCAGAAAGCTTGGTCTGCTCACAAAAAACAGCAAAATACAGGAGAAATAAAGCGATGAATAAAGTAAAACATGGATGGATCACGGTTCATTAGTAGTTGGGTGGCTCCTGTTACTGAAATACTGATGTTGAACACCGTTTTCTTGCTTGGTTTGATAAACAAGGCTACAAGATCAGACCACAAACAAAAGTTACAGAGAGCTACTCCGGACCCCTTGGCATGACAACTTGAGGTCATGTTGCTCCATAGAACAACAGCCTCCCTGTTGGGGGACGATGGCAACCCAAGTGGGTTGTCATGTACGAGCCTTGGACGGCTGAGCTGAGCTGTCCTATGGCTTAGGAGTCTACTACTTCTCTGTCTGGGAAGTTAGTGGCTCAAAAACTAGGGCCCTCCGCGGTGCCCTTAAGGCCGGTCTGGCCGCACCAGACTGTGCCGCATGACGCCACGTAACACAACGTCACATTATTTTAGACTTATAACAAAAATCAAGACAAATCTTCATTTATAAGTTCATTTTACCCCACAATTTCCCTGATCCCTCTAGCCCTCCCCTCAATACCGTGTTTAATATTGTTGACGCCTTTACATCCCCAAACCCACCTACACCCCTGCAAATTTTTACAGTACGTCCACAGGAGATATCTTTCGTTCGTGGGACTTAAGTTGGATAAATTATGTTCATATACACCTGTGCCACAGGTAAGTGTAATTAACCTGAATATATTAAATGTTGGGCTAGTACACAAGCAAGACCAGAGGGACAGATCATGGAAAAGTATTCTTTATTTCTTTCAAGCATGAGACATAGGCAGGAAGAGAAGACAGTGGGTAATACTACAGAATATGAATTTCATTCTTACATTCATTCTAACCACTGCCACAAATTTGGCAAACATGAACAATAAAATGCCCAAAAGAACAATTATATCAATTCTAAAATGAAGACTGCCCCCTTACATGAACATACATGGTGCTCACATGTTTGCCGCATGCAAATGATGACTACATAGCAGGGTTTCGAAAATAATACAAGAATTACAACAATACATATATACACTTAAGTGAAAGAGCCAGAATAAAGTTATATGCAGAATTTGTTGCATGAATTTGTATGTAAGTGACACTTCCTTTAGTTTGTTCATCAACACTTGTTATGAACGGTTGTTTCCTTGACTTAAGGAAACAAAACAGCAAATACCATATAGTTTGCACATAAGGAAAAGCTGCGAACATTACAACAACTAGTAGTCCAAGTTCTTTAACGTTACACCACTTCCACAGAACGTATCTTTTACTTGTGGGTCGGACACCAAAATGGCCATTTTGGGTAAATTATGTTGATATACATCTGTAACACAGGTGATCGTAATCGTAATCAAGGAATTTTACATCTCTTTTACAGTATTCCTTATCCTTTCACAATACTGTACTCATATTCAAGTTTACATAGGAAACAATCACAGATATGTTCACAAAGTCTATTCACAAGAGATACCTGTATTTGTGTGTTTTACAACAGTAAAATGTCTGCGATTTCCTCGAACTTCTGCACCGGTCCCCCAGCAGCAGGAAGATGTCAGATCTGGCCATGGGTTCGCCTGGACAAGCTCGGCAACCGGCACTACAGAAACAGTAACAACAACAGTTGACCAACAGCAAACTCCGATATGATCAACCACAAACCTCTGTAACATACTATTTTCCCCTGGTGAAGTAGATACTAGTAAACAATCCAAGCCAAAAAAATCCACAACAAACTTTACAGAACCGCAGAACTTTTAGTCTACCCACATAAACGGGACAACAAGATACACACCTACATACCTGGGCCTCTTCGCTTTCACAGAAAAGCAGCAGAATCGATGAATTCTGTCGGAGACGCGCAAATACAGCTCACACCTCTGCGGACTCACCTGGCCTTAGAAATAAACAAACCCGAACTTTCTAACCTTTGACATGACCCCACAGTGGCACCTGATACATGTATATAATGTCGCGGTATTTCGCACGTACTGTGAAGCACAAGATGACTGTTTTAGTATCAAAATTAGCACAGTCATTAACATTATCCAACAACATAGATAACTGCACAACACTTCGCTTTTTCTAACAGTCCATATTAGCATAGTAGTCCTTTTGCTTCCTGTTATATGGCCACGCTGCATTCTCTTCAGTGTATTATACTGTATATCTTCCATTTTTCTCCATCTATCGTTATAAACGGGCTGCACCTGACCGCTCCACGGTCTTAATTTAGCGCCGCCCAGTGGCGGTTGAAGGTACTGCACCCACTGGCCTACACTTCCCACCGTCACAATCGGACTGCACCTGACCGCGACACGGTCTCAATTTAGCGCCGCTCAGTGGCGGTTGAAGGTACTGCACCCACTTTCCTCCTGACCGTGACTGGAAAACCTTCCACAAATCGTAGCCTCCAACAGGCCTTTTTATGGGGATTTCAGATAGTAGAATTCGGCCAAAATATGGTCCACATGGCCAGAGGAGTGAGTCCGCCGTTTAGCGTCACATTTTCCCGCAAATAAACTCGACTACGTGAGACTACGACTCCGCAAAACGAGCAGTGGCTACGTAGTTTCGCTGACTGGTGGTAAACAGGTTAACTTTCGGTCGTCTTTTTTTATTCCTTGATTACCCAAATAGTACAAGTTATGTCCGCCTAACGGTTAGGTGCGTGTTGACTTTGACGGTAGATGAGAATGAATAAGTAGATCAGAACAGCCTGATTGTGGCGGTGGAGAAAGTTAAGTGGCTGCAGTACCTGCAGCCGACACTGGGCGGCGCTAAATTGAGACCGTGTCACGGTCAGGTGCAGTCCGGTTGTGACGTTGGGAGATGGAGGCCCGTGGTTGCAGTACCTTCATCCGCCACTGAGCGGCGCTTTATGAATACCGTGCATAACCGCCATAGGAATGTTACTCATACTGCATTCTACATTTATTCCGTTAGGCGGCGCTTTTACACCGTTGTATCATTTTGAGGCTATGAAACGATATGGAAGGCTTTGGAAAAGTACTTTCTGATTCAAATCCATTCATAACGGTTACCTTAATTTTGTAAATTTAATAAAAGACCTAAATGATGATGAAATGCAGACTAAATGACGCACTCACTACTTTTGAAAGCACCAGCACACGCATTTACTCTTTTCTCCTTTTATTGCTGATATAACCCTTCAAAATGTACATATTTGACTTTTACCCAACAATAAGTTGAAAACAATGCTGTATCTAAAGGTGAACTTCACATAACAAGCCCCCTGAGCTCTTAAAACCAGTTACATGTTAAAATGTTAAGCCCCCTTAGGTACCAATAACTCAGCTTTGATGCCTGATGAAATCATTGGTCAGAAGTTATGTCACCATCACACATTCTAATTAACTTTTCCATTAATTTTGGTGTGGAAAAATCGTTTGGAGTAGAAAGAAAATTGGCAGGGCTTCTAGTTAACAACTTTTCCATTCCACAAAGAAGCAAAATTGCATATTATATTTACATACACATAATTCATGAATTTGCAAAAAATTACATCAACTCAGAGTAAAATGATGATGACCAAAACTGCCAAAACAAAACACAAATTTGAAGAAAACTGGCAGAGCTTCAAATTTAGGAGAAAGACAAGCTTAATTAAGTATATAATACATTTACAAACGTCAGCATAAATTACATTGAAGTCAGAACAAAACATCCCAAATAAAACATAAAATTTTGAATTTTGATAAATTTTCCCATTTCATGGTACAAGACTGAAATAATGACCTGGCAGTAAAAATAAATACAAGCATCTCGAAGAACAAAACAAGTAGACAACGCCTTGTGTTAAATTAAAGTCAAAATGATGCGAACAACATTCTTATTCTAGATTAGCACAGACAGGAATCGACATGCCAAATGATGCACATGTAGGCTTACATAGGCTCATAGTTAAATTCTACATTGGTATCTCCAAACCTAATTTGGCAGGCTCTAAGAGTCAGGCTTTGGGGAGCTTATAACACTTTTAGGAGGGTGTATCAGGTTGAGATCAGTACTTGATTTCTGTTTCAATTTTAACTTTTCCCGCCAACCTACAATCTACAGACTTTCAAATCAAACATTCACCACCATCTCTTGACATAGCCATGTTTCTCTCATCTTTCTGGTTCAATGCCGAGAAGTGGTTGCATGGGCCTTGCATTGAACTAGTCTATTTTAAAAAAGACTCATTCTATAGGGTTAAACGAATTGAACTTGTTTTAGGTTCTTAGATTTGAAATTGAATTTGCTTATAACTGGAAAAAATAATAAAACAAATCCTAAGCCCAAGGTTTGTCTTGCTACAGTCAGTCTTATGGAGTGAATATAAACATATTCAAATTTTCCTCCCTGTCCTTTGCTTTTGTGATGCTGGGATTGCTAGCCTGGGTACCATCCAATTTGTATGCCGGGGCTCCCATACAATATTTCTTAGGGAGCAAGTATGGGAGCTCCGGCATACAAATAGGATGGCACCCAGGCTATTGGATTGCTATATTTTCACCTTAAAATGTCCGGAAACCAAGGAAGTTAATTTGTGTGTGGCCTAAGAAAAAAGCTCCCCAAAACCCAACCTCATAGAGCCTGCTATCAAGGCCAGGACACATCAATATGAATTCCTCTCTGAGGTAGATACATGACATAATGCCATGGGAATTGAATGTAGAGATGCACACATGTACTAGCCTCCATAGCATGCCAAAAACTGGGGGTTTTGGGGGTCTTCAGGGTCTTTGGGAGCTTTTATGTGCTATTTTCTGATTGCATATAGACAACATAGCTGGCCTGGTTGAATTACCCCCGTTTTTTTAGAACTGGGCTAATCAGAAAACAGCCGAAAACCATCAAACCCCCAGTTCTATAAGCCTGCTACGGAGGCTACACATGTACATGTACAATGTATATTCATACAGTCTTTCTCTAAACGTAAGTGGTACGATAGTCTCACAGTCATGTTCAACAGTAAAAATCTTTCAGATAAACTTTTTTATCAAATTCTAAAGTTTCTTAAAGAGTTTATCATCAACAGGTTAAATTGCCCCCAATAATCTACATTATATGTCTTTCTTATCAAATTTGTGCCTGGATATATAAGAACAGTGAAGGGGTTTGCTGTGATTTTTGTCTTCACAAGTTGAAGAGAGTGTTGGATGAAAGACTTCGAATTCATTTGGAACATGCGTTTCTAAATACCAATGCAAGTCTTCTTATTAATTTACCTATCTTGAATATTATATGGGTTTAGTCCTTTCAGGTACATTTTGATTGCTTTTAGTTTACCATACTTTTACATTTCATCTTAGAAACAAAGCTTAAAGTCTGGACTTTCTAACTTTTTTTAAAGACTACCAACTGCTTTCCCTCAAATTAATGAAGGTTGCACTACTTTTACTTATACCTACATACGGATTTGGATATGGGACCTTTAAAAAGTTAGATTTTGGTGTCGTAAACTTACATACAATAGATGCACAGTATATATACATCAATGTTAGACATCAGGTAGAACATTATGTAATACAACTGAATTAAACAACTGGATAAATTTCTTTAAATAGTCAGACATTTCAAATAGCATCTACTATCCTTCTGAAAATAGTTTCATCAGGTTGGTAAAGCATAGGATACAGGAGTTTTCTTTTACACAACCAAAATATCTCACCTAAGTGCTGATGCAAAAGCTATTAGTGCCACCTACAATTCGGCTACATATAGCGGCGAGAAGCAGAACTCCAGTCAGAAGCTCTGAGGAAGGTGTCTGATAGACACCAAAACATCAGCACTTTAATAGGTGAGATATTTTGGTTGTGTGAAAGAAAACTCCAGTATCCAGTATGCTGTATCTTTCATAAGTGACAAATATAAAATTATGAGAATGAATCTGTATTTATATACCAGTCACACTTGTCTTTAGTCTATTCTCAGTCACTGAAAGATAGCAGACACTATCTGAAACATCTGACTCTTTTTTTATCCAGTTTTTATCCAGTTGCTTCAATATTCATTTTGTATTTAGTTTATGTTGTTTATAAAGACATATTGCTGCAGTGATGTCATCTTTTCTGACAGTATTCAAATCCTAATGGCAGTTTCCTTATACCTTTCCCACTGTGTCATCTCTGTCTCCATATAAGGCAATATCTAACATTCCACCCATCACCATGGCAACGGTAGGCACAAAATAGGTTGAAAGTCGACACCCCCCCACCACTAACTCACCACCCAACTGTACACACACACCACATAATAGATGAATCCCTGCTTTTTTCGAAACTTCCTAAAACCTTATAACTATATCCTTAACAGTGACTATATAATGTTGAACGTTAAGTTATACTGTATATATACTCTGTACAATACAATATTTTCCTGTACAAAGTCATGGCACTTTGTGGTCATGCTGGCCTCTGTGTTTAAATGTCTTCTTGTGTTTAACCCTTTGTCTGCTATAACAACTGTGTATCATGTGCTAAGCAGACAGTTACTATTATTAATAATAAACAGTAAAGCTGGTGTGTTACACTGAAGGGCAGTTATACCAGCTATACCGATACAGAACTTTACTTTAAACAAGGTAACTTTTGCACTCTACTCAATACAGCCTGAAAACACAATAGTAGATTATAATTTCCAAGGAATTTCTTTGGAGGCAAGACACTAGAGTTGGCCAGCCCATAACCAAATGTAGTGTTTTGTCCACAAAAAAATCTGCTTGGAGATTACTATCAGTTTTGCTACAAGGCTCCTTGCGCTCACTTGCCAAGGAGTCACATAGCAATATCTGTTGGCACCCAGCTATAGATTTGGTGCCAATTTATTATTAAATAAAAAATTTGATGTGTACAGTACAAGTAAGTTAAATACACATTTTGGATAGATTAGTGATTTTGATACAGATTTTGATGATCGTGATTTTTACATCTCAAATATGAGGTGGATAGAAAAATAATGACTAGTTGGACCACTGATTTAAATTTCGTTTGAAGTATGATTAGATCTATTAGTGTGGAATTTGGGGTCCAACTTTCTATGTTTTCTGGAAGAAATTTGACTAGGAGAACAATAAGCATATTCAGTTTCCTGTTATGTTGTATACGTATGACTTAAAATACTAAGTACACATATTGCAAAAACAAAATACAGGACAAAATAGGATTCTACCACCAACCACCCCTTTTCCACAAATGGACCAGCCGAGACTGAGGCAGAACAAGGCAGATGTTGGGCAGGTCCACTGCTCCGTGGGTGTGTTCACAAGTCAGGGAACCTGTTGGGGTCTTCTTTGAAGTTGTTTGGGATGAGGAAGAAGGATTGTGGGTAATAATCGGAGTCTCTCGCCTGGAAGTCCTGAAACGTGATCTTTGCTGTGATGGTTGGGAGGACCGGAATTTCTGAAAACGACGGAAAAAAACTAGGTTTTAATTTTCATTAAGATGTACATGTACAGTCAAACCTACATACATATATACATAGTACATATATGACAGATGTACAGTCAAACCTGTACTGTGCATATCATTACAAACTCAACAAATTATACTATTGGGGTTATTTTTGGCGTGTTTTTAGACTTTTTTATCAGGGTTTCTTTTTTGTACTGGAATTTTTCTCTCACCCAACCCAACCTCTGCCAGCAGTCGAAAGCTGGGTTGGGTGAAAGAAAAATTCCAGTGCAAAAAAGAAACCCTGATAAAAAGTCTAAAAATACACCAAAAATAACCCAAAACCCAAAACTCTGCTTGGAGAGTAACACTATGCATCCATCTTACATCTTTCAACCTTTGGACTTCTCCCTTAACACTACTGGTAATTCCTTTCTGTGTCTTTCAGCTCCCTGACAATTGTTCAACAGCTGCCAAGGTTTTTCTTAATTTGGTAACAGAGACAAATATCACAGCTGATTCTTGAACAAATCACTTGAAACATCAGTTCCTTACTGTTACGCTTCCACTAATATAAGAGACTGTGATTGCAGAACGACAGATTGCTCAACACTTTTTACAGATAAAGAACAAAATTTTATCTTATGCGTGTTTTGTGGTCAGTTTGAAATCACTCACTTACATCACCATGCAATTTAATCCAATGAAAGAAATCCAAGTTAGGTCACTCAACAGTAGCTCAGTAGATCGTTACCTAATGAAAAGGGGGCTTAACAGATTATGAAATTACTTGGTAACTACATGTATAGGACCTTTCTGCACTGCCATGGTTGTTTTGATCGTTTGTCATCATTCTCCACTCAGTAATCACCAAAAGACCATGTCTTTCCTACAGTCTGGGCCCCACAGTTCTACCTAACCACATCAGAGTCAGCAGGAATGTGGATAACTCTGCTCCGGGCACCAATTACTCAGATATAAACTCTGTTCCTACTGGAGTTTTGGCTTCAATTAGGCAGTATCAAATTAATACCTGACTTCAGTTCCAACATGAAGTGGAGTCTTGACAACATGAGAAATTTTGTAGGACCAAATACTTCAGGCACTTGTTAGCAAATGTTGTACAACATCACATGTCAATTCATTTCTTTGGTGCAAAATTTTAGGCTATTATATGTTACAGCTATTAGATACTTGTTGATGGTCAGTTCTATTGATATTATTAATGGCACAAGACAGCTGATTTTTGTACAATACATCCTCATCTACCATGTCTACTGTCCCACCCTGTCTATTGTTGCCACTGACATATATTCTGCACATAGGATGACTTCATCCATACATGTACTTAGCTTGTATATACATGTAGAAGACCATACAAAGTCCCTGTACTTCCTGTCGAGTCAGTAAAGCATCATGTGTTTGACTCTTGAGTTATGTGTTTTTCTCCCTTCCTTATCAGTTATTGAGCCTCTAACAGGACATTTAAATAAGGGGAATCTCAGAACCACACAGGAAATGGCTTCTAGCAATGACATCATCACAGAAGTTCCATATTCTGGGCCAGTTTCAAAACAGTAATAATTGAGGGCCTGCATGCCCTTTTTTGTTAGGCATAATCAGGCCTTATTAGCCTAAAACAAATGTAATCCGTAGGCAGCCGCCGAAAATCATCGTAATTCGTAATCAGTACATTTGCTGTAGCATGTAATTGTCTGTAATCAGCTCTGAGAATTTAACATAAGTTGTACTTGGCAGTGAAAATTTTGCGTAATTCGTAATCACTACCCCCAAGGCAGGCCCTCATAATTGTAGTAGAGACCAAAGCATTGTGGGAAGGCTGACCAAAGCATTGTGGGCAGACTGACCAAAGCATT
The DNA here is from genome assembly GCF_001625305.1 of Branchiostoma belcheri. NCBI lineage: Eukaryota > Metazoa > Chordata > Leptocardii > Amphioxiformes > Branchiostomatidae > Branchiostoma > Branchiostoma belcheri. The sequence goes on from NW_017803202.1 coordinate 115,569, forward strand.
GTGGGAAGGCTGACCAAAGCATTGTGGGAAGGCTGACCAAAGCATTGTGGGGAGGCTGACCAAAGCATTGTGGGAAGACTGACCTATCTTGACAGGGAACCCAGAGGGCAGCTTCAACTGCACGAACTCCCTCAGCTTCAGGAAGTGCTTAAAGGGAGCGATGATCTCCAGAACATCCAGCAGCCTACAGCAGGGGGAGACACATTAGTGGGGTCTTTCCTTCCAGGAAGAAATTAAAGCATGAACAAACTTTATTGCTTGAATATTATACATTGTACTATGCATTTGTATTAAACAACAATACACCAAAAAGCAGTTACTTGAGCAACTGGATATGATTTTGGAAACGGTCAGACAAGGTTAAACAACAATACTATAATTATCATGAAAGTTCATCTGTGTTGGTAGTAATCACTGATGAAGGCGACAGTGGTTGCTGAAAATTTGATCTCTCTGTAAACTGTGTGTTGGAATAAAGTTCAATGTTTTACTAACAATACTACAAGCTTTTATGCTAACCTATCCTACGTACATACTGTAAATTTAGAACTACATTGTAGAAAACATATAGAACTAACATGAAAATTGAAATGCTGTTAAAAGCATTAGATTTGATTTTTGACAAAATTACCTGTCGAGTCTGATGGGAAATTCTTCACTCTGCGAAGGAAAGAAAAATACAAACTTTAAGTCTGAGTACAATACAATTATATGTACATGCACATGTACAAGCAAGACCAGTAACTCCACAATTTTGTAGCTTGAAGTTAGATACTTTTTTTGCCATTATGATGATGTAAGGAGTCATGGACAAATCATACACTTGAACTGTCATTTCTGTCATTTCATATAGTATTACAATTATGCAGTGGCCTTGCTTGTGCATTGTCTTTCTTGTTAAAAATTCATATTATTCCATCTTTGGCACATCATGCCCTAAGTTAGTCCCAGACGAGGTTTTAAAAAGTGACAAGAGCAGTTACCATGGCAACTGTTGCCTTGAGAGATTTCCGAGACTCCTTGACGACCATGGGTCTGCCCAGGTGTGGCCACCTGTAATAACAAACAATAAACGTAAACAAGTAAACAAACATCAGGGCCCATCACCCTTCACAGAACTTTTTTGTGTTGTTTCAGAAGTTTTTAAACTTTTTAAAAAAAATTTAACACTTAATGTCAAAACTGTATAAGTTGCAAAATCTACAGATGTTTTTTGTCTGTCAAAAATGACGGATTGGGCAAAAGTTGGAAACGCTGGCTAGAACAGTGCCCCTTACCTTCCAGAAGGTGCAGTGACGTACTCCTCCCAGCTGACAGGAGAGGGGGGTGGGGGCTGGATGGACTCCCTCCTCACACACGGCTGCTGTGGGGGGGGGGGGTAAAACAAGGGGGTAACACAATATTGTTAACTCCAACAGGGTTCGAATCCTGCCAAGTCACCAACCTTGTCTCCTTGGGATTCAACATACACTTTCCTCACTTCACTCAGGTGAAAATGAGTATGCCAGAATGATCATTATGATGATCGTGGGCATTAAAGGAAAACCAACCAACGATAACCAGGAAGGCTGTTTCTCACATCACAGCTGTTCTCCACGAAGAAGCCCCGACTGAGGCTGTCCAGCAGCTCCTTGTTCTTCTTCAGGTCTTCAGCAGACAGGTGTTCTCTCCTGAGGAACAACATCAAGGAACAGCTTCAACAAAAAGTTCCTTAAACTTTAAGGCTGCATGTTGTGACATCCTTTCCAGATAGAATTGTATTGAGGACTTGAGGTTTAACTTACTACAATATTGAATTTGCCCGCTGCCTTCATGTAGGTGTTGACAAAGTTGAGAGAATTCTATATATATTCTAGATCTTCCTGAAAGGCTGTATTGGATCATATAGAAAACAAATTTAAAGAAGACCCACCTTTTCCTAGACTCCAGTAGGATCCCACCTATATGGTAGTAGTCAGCTGAGAATGTACCCACTGACTCCTGGGAAATTTCAAGTACAGAAAATAAAGGTGATTGAAGACATCAAAATTTACTACAATATTGATTTTGTGGACATTTCAAAACATTCGTCACTTTTGCAGGTTTCCTTATATTTGATATCTGTGACACCTGATGACACTAGCATCAGCAACTACATGTAGCTGTGACCAAGGACATTATGTGCTGTGACTAAATTAAAACCTCAGTTTGAGCGTATTTCAACAGAAAAAGGTGAACACACAAACAATCTTTGAACACAAATTCCTCACAAAAGTTGTCTCTTTTTCCACACTATCTCCACTGCATATTGAGTTTTCAAATTCCATCTAATAAGACTTTGAGACTCCAATAAGCTCTTTCCTCATGTTACTCTTCTAAGATGCTGACGATTCCTTAAACCAAAGATTCTGATACTGATAGTGCCTTTAAGACGTACCGTTTTGTCCTCCCTGAAGACCCATCCTGTCTGTGCCCGTTGGAAGGTGATGGCTTTAGTGGACATCTGAGCTGCGACAACGTCACTGCTCATCAACACATCCACCTCCTCCTCTATCTCCATCTCTGTCTCCTGCAGCCAATCAGGGGACAGGGCGGGAAATTCAAAATTTGGAACAAACCATTGGGAACATAATTGGGGTGACTGTATCATTTTAAAAAAATTTTTATATATATGTATTGCACAATTAATAATGTCCCCTACAGGCAATCAGGGAAAAGAACGGGACATTCAAATTTTACAAGTAACCACGTGTCATTTGGCCCACTCACAAAAAATTGTCTACCTGAGTGGTCATTCTGTCATGTTGACAAACAAAATTAGTGCTATGATTAAAGGTAAAACAAGGAAATTTCACAGAAATTACATCCATAGCTAAAGATGAGCTAACACTGGAAATTGAGATGGTGGAGGGATTTTCAAGTAGAAACTTGAAATCCTGAAGAAAACATTTGGAAGGGAATGAGTAAAAATTCTAAGCTACATTGTAGGAGGTACCCACTGGTTCACTGGAAATTTCTAAAATTCAGTTATACTGTGTGCATCAAGGTAGCAAATGACAGGACAACAGTATGACAACAGGACAAAAACAGGACAACTACACAACATCGTCAGGAGATGGACTCACCACAGAAGAAACAGACTTTATCCACCAGCAGAAGGGAAAGAACAGACATATCAGGACAAGACAGTCTGAGAATCATGTTGTACTTCTACAAAGTTGTTAAAAGCTTCCAGATTTCATAAACTTAATTCTTTGCATCTTATAAGAAGTACTGGTAGTGTCACACAAGTTTCTGGTATTCTTGTTCCTAAGAGAGAATTTTGGAGCTAGATTTTGGTAATATAAAATGAGCCAATGTTCAAAGAGGAAAAAAGTTGGTATCACAGTTAAACTGACTGTGAATACATGAAGTCTGTGGTATCAACATGTACATGTATATCCTGTCAAAATGTTTTAGCCTAGCACTAAAATCTTAATGTAACAATTGTTCTGATTATCTTTTGATTGCTTTGAAACAAAGTGTATTACAATACACACAGTTAACATGATTTCCTTTCATCTATTTAACACTGAAGATGCCCACCTCACATCGTATTCTCTGGAACACCTTAAGGTCGTTGTCGAGGACGACCAAGGACACGTTGGGTCTGAGGTGGCCGTTAAAGATGAAGCTCAGGTCTCCTCGCTGCCACCTCATGTCTGAGAAATCCACCAGCGTCGTGTCCATTCTGCAGAAAATAACAAACATACAACTGTATTTAGTATCAACTGATCACAAGACCGTGTTATATACCACTGAAAAATTGTGACCATAGCATCTCTAGAACAAGAGATATCAAACCCAGAAGTTCTGCTGAAGTACTGTGAAAAGCCACCAGGGGACCCAAATCTGATCATTTCCAGTTATTCCTCAAAACCTACCAACATACATACAAAATTACGATTAGCATCCATCCTGGACTTCTCGAGTTATGCTATTCGAGGCCCCAAATTTGTATATATTCCCTCTCCCCATACATGGGTGGGAAATACATTAAATCAGACTTCCCCAGACTTTTATACATTTGTAAATCTCAGTGACCAGAGCCAACCCTTCACTTCCAGGGCCTAGGGCTGATCTCAATTTAAGTTTGTTCAGAAACCAGAGGAAGCTACAAGAAACATAGTAAAAACAGTAACTATTCCCTCTCCTTTTATACAATACAGTATTAGCTGTTGTGTTATGCCAAAGGGCAGTTATCCTGGCTATACAGAATCTGATACAGAGACAGATTTTATGGAGCCAAAGGTATATTAATACAGGCTCTAGTTACTTCCCCAGACTGCCAGCATGGTGCCTGCAGTGACCACAGCCACCCGTCTTCCCCCAGGGCTGGTCTCACTCTCCTGTCTGTAGTTTGTTGAGAAACCAGACTCTTTCCACATGTTTGGTGCTCCTGACAGGTCACCCCAGTCTAGAGGTGCTGCACAAACCCCACAGGTCTGACTACTCACTGCTCAAGTCTAGCAGTATGCTGTGAGGAGGACCCACAACCCAAATCCACTGTCTTCTCACTCATGCACAAACAGGTAAGAACCACACTCTTTGACCTGGTCTCTTGCAAATTTCTAAACCAACTTCTTGATTTTTTTTTCTGTAAACTTATAAGGGTCTATTATACCAGCTATGTGGCTTTCTGAGAATTCTGCCCTCCCCTCCCCCCATGAGGTGTATCAAGTTGTTTTCTTTAGCAATTGGTTTGTGTTTCTTATCTGATGAGGCTAATTAGTGTGATAATTAATTAGTTCCAAACAGTATGCCAAGAGTCTATTCATCATTTTTAATTGGATACTATTAGATACAGTGTGTATTATATGGTCTTGAAGACATACGTCAAAGATAACAGCATTCAACATGTGACTTGAGTTCTTGGAACTTAAACTCCAACTTCTTCAGACCTACCAGCTTTCTTTGGGTATTTCTGACCTGTGCTTTCCCCAAGAATCTGGTACAAATTATTTTCCTTGGTAATTGGGTAACTGGAGATCTTGTTGTCAGGTTAGTCTAGCTACTTATTGCTGATAATTAGTTAGTTTTAAATGTTGAGCTCTAATTTTAGTTTAATGTGTTTAGAAAGGTATAAAACTTTTAGAAATCCCTTGCTATTCATTTGGAATTCTTCACTTCATTCACAGAAACAAGAAAACTGTCAAAATTGCCATGACAATACCAAAGAAAATATTGAATGTCAACACTCAAATAAGCAAATCTTCTGAAAGTTTCTATCCAGTTTTGACAGCTGAAAAAGCTAGCCAGTGCCGGCTTGCAACAAGTTGCCAACTTTCCACCGGTTCCTGTTTCTGTGGTTTGGCAGGACTTCACTCAGGCTTTAGTAGTGACCTGAAAACAGTTCATGCGTTTGAAGTTTGGTTTGGCGCTAGTGTCAAAGCCATATCAAAGTTCCTGATACTTTCCTTCCCTGTATAATGGGGAAGTGGGGGTTTTGGGAGGGCCTGTCAGTCCAAAACATGTGATTGTGCAGTGCAGTTTGTTAAAATGTTATAACATAGCTCCAGAAATGCCTGTGTGCCAAAACACTGTACATTACCAATAATTATATACACCTTGTTTAGTAAGTAGAACATTAGGATTCATTTTCTATTTTTGTAGCTGACCTTAAGAAAGTCGCTGCACTTCATATTGTGCCAATAAAGTTCCTTCACCATGTTCTTATAAACAGTGCCTACCTTAGCATGACCTGTTCCTGGGGTTAGTAGTCCATGTGAGATCAGGCTGTCACAGGGATGTCAACAAAAACACTCAGGACCCTGAACAACATAGGAACTGCTTACCAAATACAAATCCAGGAGGCTGAACAACATCCGGGGATCCAGAACAACTAGGGACTGTCCACTAGATACATTTAGGGACTACTGGCTAGATGCACAGTCAGATAAACAGTCATGACAACTGGCCAGCCATAGGTATCTTATACTAAGTTGTAGGGCCCTCTGTATTAAACTTGAATGGAAAATGGAGCCTTCCCTGATGAAACAATGCACATGTATAACCTGCATTACAAATGTCCTTGTTATGATCATTGGGAGAACTTAAGTCTGGCCTGCTTTAAGATATATTCCCTGACTACCAATCTACCATTCTATACAATGTATCAATTCTGAATCTTCCTTTCTCTCTTTCCACAGAAAACTAAAGATTAAAAACACCATCAAAAGCAGCAGCAACAATGGCAACACCCAGTAGACCACACCACATATTACCATCCCATGTCAGGTGGATGACCTGTACCTGGGTATTGGTTGTACTTCTGTTTACAACAATTGACGATGCTGTTTCCCAAGAAACCACAGCCAACTTCACCGGGTATGAGACCCCCCTACAGGAGGTGGAGCCAGTGTACTGCCCCATTGCCTGTAAGTGTGAGTGGCTGTTCGACTCCGGCGTGTACGTGGACTGCCGCGGCTACGACATCTTATTCCTGCCGGACGAATACCCACAGAGAACTCTCTGGCTGTCCCTCTCCCAGTACATCCTCACCAACGGCCTCCAGCCTAACAGTTTTGTCCAGACACCGTACCTTCGCTCTCTTTCCCTCCGACACAACAACTTGGTCCACATCTACCCGGACGCTCTTGCTGCCATCCATGAGTTAAACGAACTTGACCTCAGCCATAACGAGCTGAACGACTTGCGAGGAATCTTTAAGTGGGTTCCCGGTGTCAAGACGTTGGATCTGTCACACAACAACTTCAACACGCTTGACGAATTCTTAAAAGAAGTACCGGAGTTAAGAAGGTTGTACGTACACCACAATGAGCTACTACAGCTGGGCACTCTGAATCATCTACGGTACCTGAGTGTTGTCATCCTGGCACACAATAACCTCACCACTATAGAGGGTACCATGGAGAACTGTACCAGGCTGCGAGCCATCGACATCAGCCATAACAAACTCACGAGCATTGATGGAACATTGGAGGACATGACGCTTCTACAAGAACTGAAGGTGAGCTACAACAAGCTGTCAACACTGGGAAATGTCTTCAGTAAGAAGCACAACGGGACATGGAGCATTAAGAGAGTGATGGCTGACCACAATCGCATCACGTCTGTAAAGGGCATCTTCCCCAACATGCCTAACCTCGTGACTTTAGACTTAAAGCACAACAACATCACGTCGGTGGAGTACGCCTTCCACCATAACAACAAACTGGAGCAGCTGTACCTCAGCCACAACCAGATTGTGGTCATCCACAATGTTTTCTACAACCTGCCACGGCTGGAGGTGTTGGATCTGCAGAGTAACGACATCAAAAACATTGATGGAGCCTTCAGTAACAACCGAGCAATCAGAGAGCTGAGTCTGAGTCACAACAAGATTAATGCCTTGTACGGCGACTTTGACTCCATGAAACAGCTGGAGTTCCTGGATCTGAGGTACAACAAGATCGACCACGTCCGTAACTCCTTCATCACAGGACAGCTGCCCATCCGCTGGCTGAAGCTCGGACACAACAACATCTCTGTTCTACACGCCGTTTTCAACGACATGCCAAACTTGATCGAGCTGGACCTGAGCCACAATAACATCCACACTGTCCGCTACTGCTTCCATGAGTTAAGGAGTCTGCAAGTTCTTGATCTAAGCCACAACAAGTTGGACTACATCGACGGTCTGTTCCACCATCTCCCCTCTCTTGAGTATTTACACCTAGAGCACAACCTGGTCTACTCTCTTGGCTCAGCCTTTCACAACTTACAGAGACTGAAATCCCTGAACTTAGCAAACAACTCCATCAACAACTTGGGCAACGGATTCAGCAGAAACGTCAACCTTACAAACTTGGACCTCACAAGCAACAGGATCGGCTCCTTGGGTAGTTCCTTAAAGAAGCTGTCAAAACTTAAGTGGCTGTTCCTCAGCCACAACGAGCTCAACCACCTTAAGGACGGTTTTGAAGACCTGACTGACCTCAAAGTTCTTGACCTCAGCAATAACAGCTTGTACTGGATCTATGAAGCCTTTAAGAACCTTGGCAACCTTAAGAAGTTAGATCTGAGTCATAACCACCTTTCAAGCATAGCCACAGCCTTCTCGGTATTGGACAATCTGGAGGAGCTACATCTTCAACATAACAAGATTCAGTCCCTGGACAAGGCAATAAGGAGGATGAAGAAGCTGAGATGGGTCAACATTAACTACAACAACATCAGCAGCATCCGGGGGGAGTTTAAGAACCTGGTGCACCTCCACGGGATGTACATCAGCCACAACAACATCCAGTCAGTACGCCACGGGTTGGACGGGCTCGTGAGCCTTCAAATCGTCGACCTAAGCTTCAACAAGATTACCAACCTCGACGATGCTTACTCCGATCTACACTTTCTCGACGAGCTGCATCTAAACAACAACGGAATTGTGACCATCGGGAAGGCGTTCCGTAACCTACGGAATGTGCGGTGGCTGCACATGCACTACAATAACTTGACGTACCTGGGGAAAGAGATGTTGGGTTTGAAAGCTGTAGAGTTTGTGAACGTGAGCTGTAACCAGATACAGGAGTTGAAGATCGACTTTAGCCAGATGACACACTTGGAGATCCTGGACTTGAGCCACAACCGACTGGGGAACTTGACAAAGGAAATCAAAGCTCCCAACCTTGTCAGCTTGTTTCTGCGCAACAACAACATCGGGTTCATCGAGCACACGTTTGCGGCCATGCCGTTTATGCGTGTGCTAGACCTAGCCTACAATCACATCAATGACATCACCTACATGTTCTACGACTCTCCAAACCTCAACGCGCTGGACTTAAGCCACAACCGGATCCGCTACACCGAAATGGCGTTCACGAACAACCCATTCCTGGGGGAAGTCTACCTCAACAACAACCAGATCACCAGCATCAAGAACACGTTTGCTCACCAGAGCTACCTGGGGCTCGTGGATCTCAGCCACAACAAGCTGACTTCGGTACACAACCAGTGGTGGCTGCCGATCTACGTGACTCACTTACGACTTGGCAACAACCCTTGGCACTGTAGCTGCTCCATGCTACAGTTCATAATCGTGCTAGACAGGCGATCAGACAAAAGCCAGGTCAATGTAACATGCACAACCCCCAAGAACACGCAAGGGAAGTTCATTTGGGACTCGGGGATCCAGGGAGCGCCGAAGATGCAGATGAACAGGACACACGTGGTCGTGAGGAAGGGACAGGACGCCACGCTCTACTGCGAGACTCGGGGATGCCCCAAACCCAAGATATCCTGGGTACTCGCCAACAACAAGACAGTCACACCTGAAAAGGTCGAACCGGGCTACACGGTGGAAGAGTTTGGGTCGGTGAGTGTTTTGACCATCGAGGAAGTGGATGAGATGGACATTGGGAAGATTAAGTGTGTGTCTAGCAATGTGCAGGGGAGCTCTACACGAGTTGCCAAGCTGTGTCTGAAGAAACAAGATGCCTACATGTTCTTTGAGAGAATAATATGTGAAGTAACATAGGCAATAGGACTTAAAGTAGCAGTAACACTATGAGAAGCACAGTGTGCCACTGTGTAGATACCCCTTCCCTTACCCTGCTTGTCATCTTTGTGTACTTCGTAATCTACAATCTATCAGAGAAATGCTCTGTAAACAATGTATGATCTATATATATAATATGTTTGTAGTTGCTTCAAACCCTTGCTGTGTGTTACCAACACTAAATAACCTGCATTTTGTAGTACATTTTTTAGGTATGAAATTTAATGCTTGAATTGTATCATCAATTTTTCACCTTCTAATTTTCTAATTCATCTTTTGTTAAAATAATTATGATAAAAATCCAGCAGAATGACTTGTCATAAGATAGAATCTACTACTGTCACAATGTCAGTATTATTTTTATTTATTAGTATGGTGCTAAATGTACAATATTAGAAAGAAAATTAGTGGTTCATTAAATTAGTACAGAAATCCACTTGTTGATGTACACTGTACAGTTGAGTCATCCATCTAGCATATAAAATGATGTAAGCAAACTTGTACAAGTTGTTTGTTCTCAATTTTTGGCTCCTCTATAGAATTTCTATCTACTGTACAAGCCCACTGTGCCTAAGAGTCAGTAATTGAAAGCAGCTACCAGGCAAGCAGTGACAGCCTGAGCTCACCGGTGTCCTTCAGACTCAATAAACAATGGTTCACCCCTAACAGAGACCATCTAGTGGTTAGTCCCCTCCAGGGTTGACCTGAGGTCAGGTCTGAGCCACATGTGAGATTTCCTGTCCTCCCCCTGACTAACACAGGCCTACAGGGTCTCTCCTAACAGCCAAACAGGACTCAGCACACTTCTACCACATGACAAAGAAACACCGGCCGGCGGCTTGGCACAATCTTCGCTCTTCCCCCCAAAACTCTGGACAGGGATCAAGGATATCATCTGGCAAGGCTCTATACCACCAGGCTATCTGTGAGTACATCTGATATCTCTACTTTCTTGAAAATTAACCTGTAGAGTCAATATTCAAACAGACATTGTGCACGCACATAAACAGAGAAACGGAGACCGGCAGGTCTAAGGTTTAACCTGTTCCATATGTCTGGAGTCATGAGATCATGTGTTACACAACAGGAAAGGACTACAGAGGTTATAGCCTCCAACAGACCTTCTAAAGGGTTTTTTTAAAGGGGTTGTGGATAGTAGAATTTGGCAGACAAATAGGGTGAACAATTAGCCAGGAAAGTGATCCCATGGTAAGGGTAATATTCCCCTTGCAGGGGCAAATTAACTCTTTTGTGGCCAAACTCCCAAGGCAAATTATTTTCCCCATTCCGCTAAATTTTACTACTTTCCAGCCAGTGTCTGGTAGAGACTAGTTACGCACAGGTTAAAAGGTCCACTAGAAATTACATGGTATCACATGAAGTTGAACTTCAAGGTCTGTAGGTCCTGCACCTTTGGTAGGTATGGTGTTGAAAGCCACGATTCCTGCCAATATATTTATTGCACTCTGAGATGGGGTCTCTCTAAGGTTACTACACAAACCCTGCCTGTAGACAGACAAGAGTCCGGGTCACACGTCCCAGTTCTGCTGGGCTGAAATTTGGCAAGTCGTAGTCTAAGGCTGATGTATTGGCTGAATCTGGCCTGGCTGTCACTAGCCTGGATGCCAGACCCAAACATATGGCTTCCTTGGCTGAAAGGGTTATTCGCGGTAGGGGCTGGCACCCAGGCTAGCCCGGGAGCTGAGGAATTGGCCTGTGTAGGTCCTGGAAATAGTCTGGCACCCAGGCTAAGGAACAGGGCACTGTGGTATAATTTCGTTGGGGGTATGTTGGTTCCTGAGCCAGAAACTCGCCTGTGTAGGCCCTGGAAACAGCCTGGCACCCGGGCTAAGTAAGGAACAGGGGACTGTCGACTGTGGTATAATTTCCTTGGGGGTACAATTTATGTATGTTGGCCCTGGAGCCGAGGAACTGGCCTGTGTAGGCCCTGGAAACAGTCTGTCACTAGCCTGGTAACCATACATCGTATGATACATGTCATGTACATCGTGGGTTTCCTGGTATTCCTACAGTGCTGGGAGTGTTGCCAGTACAAACAAGTTAATTAGTGTGCACCTGCAGTGAATTTTTATGATGCTCATTTCAATTACTTACCCTATATACAGAAAATTGTGTAGCCTGTCAGAAAAAGGCCCAGGGACTTGGGCTAGTAAAAACACATGCCAGCATGTGAAATAAAAAACAGGCAAGATGCACATGGCATAACACGCGAGTTCTCTTTTACCACAGTCAGCAGCCTGACCCAAATTAGACCTGTTCCTCTAACTCAGGGGGCCAAGACAGAATTTCCTTCATTCCTTGTGGGCATGTTGGCCTTTCACCCAGAAGCTGGTCTGTGCAGGCCCTGAAAACAATCTGGTATCCAGGCTATACTCCTTTGGAAAGGTTTGCTGGTTCCTCCCAAGTTGCCAAAACAGTCTCAGGAGTGAGGAGTGAGTGAGGGGGCAGGCAGGAGTGAGTGAGGGGGCAGGGTGTACATGTGTGATGACAGCAGGCTGGGGAAATGTACACAGACATGATGTCATCGCTTTAAAGTTTAAAAGCTTCAAGCTGGGTTGTACTTTCTAGGATATTGTAGGTGATGCAACACTTAAGTTAAGGGAGCTTTTGTATCCTTAAATTTAGCCTTAAGAGTTCTCAAAGCCTCAAAGAAATTAAACTTTCAGTGACAGAAATTTTTTACCTAAGTTTGACTAATCACATTCATTTTTCACACTAAAAAAATACAACCTTTTCCTAATTACCTGCAACTCCCTCAATTTGGCAACAATTCAAAAGGACAATTAACAAAACTTTACATGGTCCACTTCACTCAAACTGACAGCTCTAAACGACTTAAGAGCCATCCATGAAAATGCCAGACAGAACTGTTGGGCAAAGGTTTGTGCTATAATTAACACACAAGTGGGAAAAATAAAGTCTAACTGACCCCAGTCTAACTCTTGTCTGCCCCGAAACAGCTCGACAGGCTATACAACTTTAACAGGGTATTTAGGAGGTTTGCATCTTTGCAAAATTGGCCCAAATTCAAACATTTGTACTTCATTAGCTTTTGGTGAATTTCTACTTTATTCTATGTTACGAACACAAAATATTTATGTTAACAGAACTTTTTAGATTTGCAGCACCAGTTCCCTTATTCATGATTGACGACCAAAACAAATTTGGAGCCCTGACTCAGACATAACAACCTTTGATGATCAGAACATGTGCGGAAAAGGGAAATGCCACAAGGTCTTAGCCTTAGAATATGCCTTCAGTATAACCTAAGGTCACAGCATTGCTGCCTCCATGCACCTATTAAAAATTGGCCAGCTACAAATAGTACAATAACATGTAGTATCACCGCCATAAAATGGATGAAATCTTTCTTGGCAAATTTATGACAGGCTTGAGTTGAAAGTGACGGGTAGTCACTGAGAAGATAACTTGGATGGATCAATTGACTTCCAACTATCCATTCATTTTTTCATTCATTCAAGGACAAAAGACTTTCATAGTGCTAAAACACATTGCCTCTTCAATAATATAAAAGCTAAGAAAACCTTTTTTTCAACTTTGTGTCAATTCACAGTCACATATACATGGTTATCTTCAAATTATAAATTCTAATACAACACGACCATTCATTTTGAAAGAGGTTTCTTGCATTTTTCTTCCCTGTAATCTAAGTCTAACAACAGTTTCTTTGTACTGTTGCATCAGATTTGGAGTCACAGGTATCTACAATACTGAGTTGATGTTGCCTAACAGGACTTCCTTGTTTTCACCTGACCTCCAGCCCTCATGGCCCTGGCTGTTCCTCATGTTGATCACCAGTAAAGTTCTGAAGGAAAAATAAACCAGAACTGGGCCAAGCACAACAGGAGAGGGAAACACTCGTGTTTGTTTTGGCTGTCAGAACCCAATGCTTGACAAAACAGAGTACATGACATTGTACATGTTAACTTTTTCAAAGTCTTCTCAAGATTGCCACCTTACAAAAAAATCTTGACCCAACTGTTTGAGACGATCTTAATAATATGATATAGAAGGTGTAATAATGTGTTTTGTTTCGGTTGACTTATACTTAGAGGCTTCCATGTTCTAGGACATATGAGGCAGAGTGTTCCAATTCCAGCAAGTTTAAAAGTTTCTTAAGATCGATTGACAATGATTTCATTTGAGGATTGCTAGTTTAGTAATATACATTGTACCACAGCAATACCTATAAAAAAGACCAGTTGCCATGTTATGATCAAACTACTAAAGCCAAACACTGCTCCCAGACAGACCTTGACCATTAACTGTACCAGCTTTGACCATGACACCATTACATTGAACCAAACCAGACATAGGGATGACTATGTAACTGTTCTGTTGCTCTTTGCTCAACTTTGCTGGGGAAAAAACTTTACGAATGATATGTAACAGTTACTTTTTCTGCAGAAACATGTGGACCAGTCCAAGAATTAGTGTAAATGCTGATATTGTGTAGGTATCAATGGTATAAGCCACCTGTTCTGTATATAGGTAAAAAGTTTTACCTCATTTTTACATACTGAACACTAGTCCCTCTGTGTCTTTGTTAGAAAGCAGGGTGGAACAGAGTACAGAACCAGCTGTAGACAGTCCTGCCGGTTTTGGGGTAACCTTGCACTTGATCTTCAGGAAATCCTGGACCTGATCATAAATCTTTAAGTAGCAAGGGCATGTGAGGTTTTTTCTTAGTAATCTTACTGTAAAAACTGAAATTATGGTTGATCACTGCCCTTCATCACAATTAAAGTCACTGATCACACAAATCTTACTGGTACTTTGTCTTCATTGTGATCCTTCACATTGACTTTTCACATTCATTCGTTAGAGTGTCTTGTGTTGCATTTCATTGACAAGTACAAAACTTCAAGTATATTTTCTACCATCTTCATTTAACTGAGCTTTTAAGAGTTCTAAAACAAGCCAGAATAATTCTGATGTTTTGTATCTTTAGATGTTTTACAACACTGTGTTTTGAAAAAGGATGTCTTGTAGATCACTACTGTAGTTACAAAACAGTGTTGTTTGTTGTGGCTCATCTTGTGTGACCTGTTTTCTACCTGTCCACAGAGGTACTGCTGTTTGTGTGGCCAGGAAGTCGTGAGGAGAAAGTAGGCTACAAGAAAGAAGCAACACATTCTTCAGAAAGCTGGCAAAGCAGGATGATGTACAACAACCATCCCAAGAAGTAAGACAGAGGTGAAGAGAGGTCAGCGTCCCAAAACTGGACCAAACTGGAGCAGTGTTGTGTAAGGTGGCAGTTACCCAACTACCTCTGGATACAAAAACATGCTGCACAAGCAAAAAAACACATGAAGTTGATCCAAAAATGCTGCTGGAAAGCCACAACTCAATGATCAAAACAGCGTCTGACGTGCAAGAAAGGGACTTTTCAAGGTTGCGTGCGCCTCAGAAGTGGTAAATATTGTTGTTTGGCCTGAAGGAATGCCCAGATTGCGAGAAGCCGCCTTGGCACTTACGTTGTGTAAATAATGCGCAGCAGATTGGAAGCAGAGCCCTACCTCAGGAACTGACCTACCTTGGGAAGAATTCCTTCATTCATTCCCCGACCTTCAAACATGGAAACAACAGCTCTTTCCTGCTCCACCGGACAATGGGGACTCTGAGAGTGCTTCAGGACTGCAGAGTTTGACCGAGGAAAGTCAAGTGCAAGTGTAACAACCATGTTCTGTGGTGCGTTTATCTTCTTGTTTCTGATAAAAGTAGCTTTTGTGGATGGATGCCCGCCTGTGTGTACCTGCACAACCGACGGTTATGGCGGCTGGCGGACCGATTGCGACGGAAAAGACACCGAAACGACGTTCCCGACCGGCTTCCCTCGTGACACATTCCTCGTGGACATCCGTAACTTCCAGGTGTCCCACCTACCGGCAGAGGCCTTCACAGTGTACCCCAAACTCACCTACATCTCTATTCGTGAGAACGCGATCGTAACTGTTGATGACAACGCATTCGCTGGGGCGGACGATCTCGTGGACCTCCACATCACCAACAACAAGATCGAATCCATGCAGAACAAGTTAGTAGAGCTACGTCAGCTACAGAACCTGTACCTGACACGCAACAAGCTGAGAACACTAGAAGACACGCTTGTAGGGCTCACAAAACTGCGTAAACTCGACCTCAGCTATAACCAGATCTCCTCAGTCCAAGGTGCCTTTCCTGGGCTGTCACAGCTAAAACAGTTGGACCTGCGCCATAATAAGATTAAGGACGTCACTGGAGTGTTTGGTGCCCTGGGAGCGTTAACTTCCCTGTACCTGCAGCACAATGACATCCGGTCTGTCAAGTTTTCTTCCCGAGAGCTTCGCAATCTGCGTCTGCTGGATTTGAGCCACAACCGGATATCTTCCCTTGCGGACGGAAGCATTTTCGTTTTCCTCCCGAAGATCAGGACGATAAACCTCGAGCACAACTCCCTCTCCACCATGGTCGCCAACACGACCAGTTTCCATGGCAATGACTTGCGCCTATCCCACAATCCCTGGCACTGCGGCTGCAACATGCTGGTCATGAGGAACTGGATCGCAACGAGAAACGACCGAGAACAGATCAACGTGACCTGCTCACGGCCCAGGCGTGTGTTCGGGGAAAAGATCTGGGACGTACCGGATGAAGAGTTTGCTACTAACAGCGACCCACCCTGGATCAGAATGTCCGACAGTTTCCTCACAGTGCAAGAAGGAGAGGATGTGAGAATCGACTGTCGCACAACCGAGTGCCCCATCACTAAACTCAGCTGGAAAACGCCCAAGTCTGAAGTGTTAGAGTTGGGATATCGAGCTCCTCGGACCAGCGTATCATCCGAAGGCTCTCTGTTCATAGGACAGATACAGAAGCACGAGGCAGGCGTGTATCACTGTATAGCCGAGAACGTCAATGGCAAAGATGAGAATGTGGTCTTTATAACCGTGGAAGGACTGACCACACCACCTCCGCCGACTAGTCGAAGAACGAACTTTGACACAGTGCTTCCCCCAAGTCGCCGCGACGACAACATCGTCAGGGCGACGACCCCGCCCGAGGTCACAGCTCCAACTCCGACCCCTGACCCCGACTACTGTCCCGACCTGTGCACCTGCGACAACAACCCGGCCTGGGGGATGAGCGTGCGTTGTCGTGGTTACCACTTCTTCTTGGACACGCAGGACAACGTCCCCGTTTCTGCCGTCTGGCTCAAGATGGAAGGATTCATCATGAAAGTCCTTAAAGCCAAGGCCTTCTTGCATCTTAAGAAAGTCCGCTCCATGTCCTTAAAGTATAACGACATCACCCACATCACGAACCAGACCTTCCAGGGGCTGACCAGCCTCCAGTTCTTGGACATGAGTCACAACAACATCTACCTGTTCCACAATGGAACCTTCCACGACCTTGGCAGCCTGGTGCAGCTGACCTTGAAATGGAACCGGATAGTGGACGTGAACCGCTCATTTGTGGGCCTGGGCAGGCTGCTGAAACTGGACCTGAGTCACAACTGGCTTGTGTCATCAGAAGGACTGATGGAGGGAATACCCAGACTGTGGTACTTGGACTTGAGCTATAACAACCTGACTTCTCTATCAGACACGTTTTCTGCACCCTGTAGAATCCGGGTGCTGAAACTGGCATACAATGACTTGTCTGAGTTAGATGGGCAACTCACGGCTCTCACAGACTTAAGAACTTTGGAAATGCCTCACAACAACATCCGAAGGCTGAGCGAAGACTCCTTCAGGAGGGTGAACAAGATATGGGAGTTGGACCTGAGCTTCAATAACATCGAAACCCTGCGCTACCCGTTCCAAGGCATGCGGGAGATACAGGAGCTAAATCTTCGTAGCAACCAGATAGAATACTTAGACTACGCTCTGCGGGGGCTCACGACCTTGATCGAACTTGACCTGAGCTTCAACAGGATCAAAACGGTCGCGTACGAACTTGACGAGCTCACGGAACTCCAAGTTCTGGACCTGCAGCACAATGAGATCGAGAGGCTGGAAACTTCCCTCAAGAAGCTGGAGAACCTCAGAGAACTGTTACTAAGCAACAATGGTATCAAGTTTCTGGACAGTGGGTTCAATGACCTGAGGAAACTTGAGCACCTGGACTTGAGGAACAACCTGATCACGTCAGTTGAAGACGTCTTCCAAGGCCTGGGTAATCTTAAGACGTTACACCTGACAAGCAACAAACTTACTTCACTTACATCACTCATAAAAGGCCCTAATGTTTTAGAGGAGTTACTGATTGATTATAACAGTATTGATCAGGTTGATATTAACTTCTTTAACAGCCTTTACAACCTGAAGTGGTTAGATGCAAGCAAGAACAAGATAGGAAACATAGAGGGGCTGTTCTCAAACCTGTCAAAACTGGAGTACCTGCATCTGAGTAGCAACAAGATTGAATCCATCGGTGACGCCTTTAAGAACTTGAACAAGTTACGGACACTTCATCTTAGCAACAACACCGTTAAGCACATCCATCGTGTCTTCAGTAACCTACCGGAGTTAGAGTTCCTCGATCTTTCGCACAACGTCATCACCTCCATACGAAACGGTTTCTCCAGTCTCTCCAAGCTTCGCTGGCTCACCCTAAGCCACAACAAGATCATCTCCATCTCTGAGGGTTTCAAAGGACTTGACAATCTTGCAACTTTAAAGTTAGACCACAACAATATCCTCTTCCTTGTGAATGGGTTGAACAGTTTGCAGAGTGTCAGACACCTAGATGCTAGTAGAAACCAGATCAACCATGTAAAGGGTGTTTTCGCAGGGATGAAAAACTTGAAGGAACTATACCTTGCTGGAAACAGCCTTCGCGACATCAAAAAAGTGTTCAACGAAAACAGCCAGAACACTCTTAAAGAACTTCAATGGCTCGATCTACGAGACAACAAGATTGACTCCCTTTACCGAGTCTTTGAGGGGTTGGAAAAGCTTGAGTCCGTTGATCTGAGTCACAACAACATCAGATTTCTGGACCGAGCGTTCGCAGGTTTGTCCGCCCTACGTTACATCCACCTGGGCCACAACAAACTTCAAGACGTGAACGGCCATTTTGAAGACCTAAACTCTCTCACAGACCTGAATCTTGACAACAACAAGATCACCAACATCGACAAGGCCTTCAAGAAGACCCCCCGCCTCTCCTGGCTTCAGCTGACTTCCAACTACATCTCAAAAATCACAGACGCCTTCGACGATAGTCATGATTTAGTCGGGCTAAACCTTAGCAGTAACAGCATCCGGTCTCTCGATCGCGCCTTTACCGGAGTGGACTCCATCCAACACCTGGATCTAACCGACAACCGAGTCAGTCACATCAACGGTCACCTGGATAGCTTAGACTTACGATCGCTTTACCTTGGAAACAACTCTCTCTCGGACATGCGGGGAGCCTTCAGCAAGCTTGACAAGTTGAGGAGTTTAGATCTGACAAGGAACGGATTGACTAATATAACAGGTGTGCTCGAAGGACTGAAGTTGCTACAGGTTTTAGATCTTTCCTTCAACAAGCTCCATTCCGTACAGCAGTGTTTTGAGACCACTCCACACTTGTGGTGGCTGAACATAAGTCACAACGAGCTCAACGCACCGGGGATCGAAAGCGCGTTCGAAAACCTCCGCCGGCTCGAGGACCTGGACTTGACCTTCAACAACCTGACGACCTTGGACCGGTGGTTCACGTGGTACCAGAACTCCACGTACCTCGGAAACAATCCGTTCCACTGCACGTGCGAGCTGCTGTACCACCACTACTGGATCCTCAGCCGGACGGACGAGCGAATCATCGACGCGACCTGCGCGACCCCCGACCGGGTACGCGGCGAGAAGCTCTGGGAGACGGACGCGGTGAAGGCGACGGCGCCGCGAGCGCGATCGGCTCCGTACAGCGTTGTCATGGCAACGGGAAACGAGGCACAGCTGCGATGCCAGATCCCCGGCTGCCCCGAACCGATCAGGAAGTGGACCTTACCGAACAATAAGAAAGTTTCGAGCAGCCAGGGAAGGTTTGAACTGTTGGAGAATGGGACTTTAAAGATAAAGACTGTAAATAGGAGGGATGTAGGAAGATACGTCTGTCATGCTAGTAACCCGCTAGGCAACACCACAAGCACAGTGTACCTGTTTGTAAGATAGCAAAGTTGGAAATTATATAGTGAAATTGCATCTGCGAGACAATTGAACTAGAAAAAAATTCGACACACCAGAAATTTAACAAGTTAAATTGTTCCAAAAAATTGAGTTCGTAAATCAGATAGTAGAACAATTCCTAGAAAAATGTCATCAAGTTTAATTGTTCCACAAAGTTGGACATTGTTTATGGACATTTCTTCATTCTAGTGTCCCACCACAAAATTTTCCTGTGACAGTGTGAGTAATGAATTCGAAGAAAGGACCCTTTTTCTTGAGAAGAGAAAGGAGAAAAAGACTGATCATACTTCAGGGAAGCAGGCAACATAGTACATATAACAGTGCACAAAAGACTTCATTGTTGATATGCAGTATGTTAAGATTTGGATAGAGACTTAAATTGTACTACTCTTCTAGCATATTCATGCTTATTATACATGTCTCACTAGAATACATTTTGTTGTAATTGTGTATGTTATTCTGTACCTCTGTGACTCTTTATTGTTCTAGAAACAAATTGCAATTCTTTCACAAAATATCACAGCTAGATGACTGTTAAGTTTAGAGACTGTATGGGACCCCTTACTAGTAATTTGACTGTTTCAGCTTCAGGCATGTTTTGTCTACAGCAGTTTACGAGTGAGGTTTCTGTCAGAAACAGGGGTTTTAGTTTCAGAGCTTTAAGGCCGTCCAAAACTCATTTCGCTTACTCTGTAAAAATTGTACAGTCATCCAGAATCTGATGATATATGGAGTCAATTCATTGCTCTCTACTAAAAGCTCATAGATGATAACTGTACTTTCCATATATTTCCATTTATGTTGTACAGCTGTTATTCCTATAGTAGGCAATGTGTTATGAGTTGTCATTTCCAGGTATTGTGTAATGTACCTTTTGAATGTTTTTATTATACAGTTAAAAGTGTATCTTTGTGTAATCCTGTACATATTAGCATATTACATAAACTGAATAACTTGAAATGAATCATCATTAAAGTTTCATAATCACTACATACATTCTGTGTGGGTCATGTATATGTATACATATAATGATCCTCCCGTCTTCCAGCTTGCCCCCTTGCCCATAAGACAACAATGATCATCCCCTGTCAACAAGCCTGTAACCTCCCCAGGTAAAACTTCCAAGTCAACAATAATATAACCCTCACAATGCCCCACCCACTAAGCAACAATGATCCTCCCCTGTCCCCAGTCTGCCCCCTCACCCATAGGAAAGCAATGACCCTCCCCTACCATCCCCAGCTCATCCATGAGACAACGATGATCCTCCCCTATCCTCCGCCCCTCCCCTTACCCTAGAAACAACAATGGTCTGTTCACCAAGATGCCACCTTACCCATGACATTTAATGATCCTCCCCTGTCCCTAGCCTCCCCCTTTCACAGGAGACAATGATCCTCCCGTCTCCAGCCTGCCCCCTCACCCAGGAATCAACAGTGGTCTTTCCCTTTCCCCCCAGCTTGCCCCTTCAACACAGGTAATCTATCACGCCAACAATGAGCTTTCCCTCACTGTGGACCCACGCATGGCACAGCAATGATCCTCCCCTATCCTTCCCCCTCCCCCAGGATACAACAATTATCCTCCCCTCCCCCAGGTGGTCCATCTGGGCCCTGTTACTCCCAGGGTGCCTTGTGTGTCCTGTACAACAGTGCATTAGGCTGCCTTTACTCAGGGGTCACACACATGCTCCCAAACTCCTTGGAGTGTATGTATAAATCTCAAGGATAAGAAAGTCCGCCCCAAGACGCCTTGAGGATCTGAGAACTTGCCAGCACCAATTAAGAGACAAAAAACTTTGAAGGTGGGTTTTTGTATCCTTATCTATCTAAATAACCTTATCTGTCTAAATAACTACTAATTGCAGCTCTATTTCTTGAGACATAGAGGACAAGTCTTTCTGGAAGACGTCCAAGACTTAAACTTTAGTAAGGCTTTCTGATTGACAATAAGGAGTTAGCACCCAGCTGAGTTGAGAAGCCTTGTTTCTAACCACATTAAACCTATAAATGCAGGCAGAGGCATGCTGCTTTGTAGAACTTTCCTGAATTTTAGAATTATCAAGATGCGCTTATAAAGAAAATCAGTGACAACTTTTATACAGAGTAGTGTTTATTTAAGCCCTGTCTCATCCTGTGTGAAATACACTACAGAATTTCTAACAGATTATTAAAGTAACTAATTCTTTAATTTGGAGAAGTTAATAAATTGTAACACTACTCTCTTTATACATGAAACCCAAAAAAATCTGGCATAGTTTATTTATGGTCTCATTCATGAGTTTTTTCCATACATTAGAAACCATGCATTAATGAGCGACTTACGAGACCGGGTTCCCTATGATCCTACATTAAATCAATTGATATCTTTCATGCTATGTTGAGCACACTTACTCTACATCTCATAAAAAAATTGCCAACGACTTCTATACACACAATCCCCTTTTATGGGAAATACAAACTGCACCTAGCGGCTGCCCGCAAGAGGCCCTCCCACGCTGCAAACCTACGACCGCACAACTCACAACACTGGACTGTGCACGTCCGACCTTGCGCGCGGCTACCGACAATTACGTCCTAATTTCATCAGTTACAAACAAGCTTTCACTGCTTTGACGTTTTACATCAGTTGGGATGGCTAAAGGGGAAATTCTCACCAATAAAAACACGCGTTCATACAGCCGTTTAGTTTTTGACTTGGTACTCTTTTAGGGGGTACACTCGGAGTAATACATGAATGAGACCTTAATTACCATTGATTATTAAGATTGTGTCTTTAAATGAGAGAATATACATCCCCTAACAATCTCTGAGAAAGATTTTGTCTCACGTCACTCCGTTACCAAGCAACGGGTCAATAAAGTTGCGTCAAAATTTTGATATAAGCAGCGCCACCTGGCAGTCTGAAATAAAAGTACAACAGATATCTTAATTACCCTTATGACGTGTCGGAAACAGTAATTAATTGTTTTTTTCGTTCCGTTGGGTAGATTAATGTGTTCTGTATGAGATTGTTTGCCTGTAAACCTGAATGGACAGCAAGTGATAGATCTGAACGATGCTGATCATTTGGTGTATGCTGGCAAATGAGGCGTAGCATCAGTAAGGACATTGATGTGCATGTCGCATCAGGACACGCCCATAAAAGCGAAAACATCGACATTACACAAACAAAAGTAAAGCCAAACATATACACTTGCTAAAATTTGAACCCGAGGTAAGAAGAAATAAGCGACATGCTGCTGATAGTGCATCTAGCGCACCCTAAAAGTCAGCCTAGGCGGGAATGGGGAGTGGTTTACAGAGGTGACGCAAGATCCTGCTCACAAAAATGCGAGGCAACTTCGGTCAAAAGTACCTTTTTCTACATGTTGAGAAGAATAAAGGCAAAAGAGGCCAAATTGACCATAAACTATCACTCAGAAATGAAGGGGAGGTCCAGACAGCGTTCTTAGCACAGAGCAAAACAGAAACTTTTCCAATGAAAGTTACAGTAATGCTTTGGCATAATATATCCCTTCTCACGTAAGTAGAAATCCACTAAATCTAGTTGGATTTTGCAGTCTGGAAGTCTTGGGGATACAAATTCACGTCAGCTGTAGCGTGTAAGGTGTTTTTCTGTTAGTTTGGGGGGGGGGGTGTGGAGCGGACGGGGTAAGGATCCACCGCCCTGACAGTGGCGGGGGGCGCCAGACTCAACGCGTGCATGCATGCGTGCGTGCGTGCGTGTGTGTGTGGTGGGGTAGGGGGGGGGGTAACAATGGCACAAATTTCGGCCAGCAGGGTAATCAGACGTAATTGGTATTACTATGGGATGCAATCAGGTAACCCAACTTGTCAGGCATGCGATTTTAGGTGGGTACACAGTCAGGCTGCGGGCAAGGTGGTTTTGAACAATCCGTAGCGCATCGGATTGCCTTGTATTTGACGCTTTTCCTGAAAGCAGAGCGCACATATCTTTAGTATTTGAATCTTTTCCTGTTCTGTGGTTCCTTAACTCTACCCACAATTTCATATGAACATCTAAGTTCCGTAATCGACGCTTCTAATCATGACTAATGTTTGCATGTGTTGTCCGTGAATTTGGGTTTACACGATTTCTATATAATTTGCAAGCGTGTGCTTGTCAGTCCTTGCTTTACAGACGTCTTACACAACACTGATAGTCAGGGAATAATCTTTAGTGTATGTATCATTGACTATGACAGCTTTTCAAAACGTTATTTGACTGTAAATCTTTGTAAAACGGAGAATGGTGAAAAGACGGCGTCAATCAACCCCCGCAGAAATGGCCTCGTCCGTTGCCATGGCAACGGGCGTGGTTACACAATGCAACTTGCGCTGAAAAATCGGACATTAAATCCTGGGCAAACGTTGTTAAAAAATTGGGACCTTAGCACTAATCGTTGATTTTTGGTGAATATTTTTTATTTCTAATTAAGGTCTCATTCATGAGTTTTTTCCATACATTAGAAACCATGCATTAATGAGCGACTTACGAGACCGGGTTCCCTATGATCCTACATTAAATCAATTGATATCTTTCATGCTATGTTGAGCACACTTACTCTACATCTCATAAAAAAATTGCCAACGACTTCTATACACACAATCCCCTTTTATGGGAAATACAAACTGCACCTAGCGGCTGCCCGCAAGAGGCCCTCCCACGCTGCAAACCTACGACCGCACAACTCACAACACTGGACTGTGCACGTCCGACCTTGCGCGCGGCTACCGACAATTACGTCCTAATTTCATCAGTTACAAACAAGCTTTCACTGCTTTGACGTTTTACATCAGTTGGGATGGCTAAAGGGGAAATTCTCACCAATAAAAACACGCGTTCATACAGCCGTTTAGTTTTTGACTTGGTACTCTTTTAGGGGGTACACTCGGAGTAATACATGAATGAGACCTTATTCAGGAAGTGTCACTGTGTGAATACAAGTACATTATTAGTTACAGTAATATTACGACAAGGAGGTTACAGACTTCACCTATGTTGGTTTGTTAGTTGGTTAACATGTTAAAAATGCTATTTTCAGAACTGGTGACAATGATCCAACAACATCAATATTTATTCAGCCTTTTGACTCTAACAGGACCCTGGGTGCAGTACTGGACTGGACACTAGGGGGCATTGCATCTCAGTGAAGAAAACCACCTGTTCAAACAACACTGAAACTGCTACATATCTTTACCTTCTGCCTGCTGCCAAACTCTATAACCTATACAAAACTTGGCACCACACAGCTACCATAGCAGGCTAAAGGTTAACTTCAAGACTTTCCAACAGGATGTTTCCATTCCTATATATTATACTTTTCTCTTGCAACCACCTTCTTACAATACCAGCACAAGAGGAAACAGAGTTTTGCCCACTTCTGTGTGACTGTGGGTTGGACATAGACTCGGAGTGGGGGCAGGGTGCCAGTTGCCATGGGTGGGGCTTCCTGGACACTCCCGAGAACCTCCCCACGCAGGCAACATGGCTGGAACTGATCGGGTTCACCATGGGAGGGATACGTTCCGGCGAACTGCGACCTTTCCGTGACCTGCGTTACCTCTCACTGAAGGACAGCGCGATCTCTGTGATACAAAAACGTGGGTTCTTTGGCCTGAACAAGCTCCGAGTGCTAGACCTCACCAGGAACTTTCTTGTCAGCATCGAGGAAATACTCGGAGACGTTCGAGCGTTGGAAGTGCTTCACCTGCAGTATAACCGACTCCGCAATGTGGAAACCGCATTTCATAAAACCACCAACCTAACCTGGCTTAACCTGAAGAACAACAGGATCAGCACCATCAAAATGGCCTTCAGGAATCTGACCAAGCTAGAGACGTTGTATCTTCGTTATAACAACATTACCGACCTGGGGACAGCATTCGCCAACCAGAAGATGCTGAAAATCTTAGATTTGGGACACAACCAGATTAGGGCCATCAATGCTGGAGCCTTTGCAGCATTAGAACAGCTACAGCAGCTGTTTCTGAACAACAATGAACTGAGGGTGGTTCATAACCGGGCGTTCACAGCACTGAAGCAGCTTTGGCGGCTGGATCTTAGTAATAACCGAATTGTACGAGTAAACGGTCTTTTCCGAGCAAACCAGAAACTTCAGGAGTTGGACCTGGGGAATAATTTCATCCGCATCGCAACAAAAGCGTTTCAGGGACTCCACAAACTTGTTGACCTTAACCTTCGGAACAACCAAATCCGGACAATCCATGGCGCGTTCAGCGATCTGGACAGCATGGAATCTCTGGATCTCAGCAGCAACCAGATCACGGAGATCCAAGGATCCCTCAACTACTTGATCAACTTAAAGGAGCTTCTTCTAGCCAACAACTTTCTGTGGACCTTAGGCCGTCAGTTTCGGGGGTTGAACCGGCTGGAATACCTCGACCTTCAGAGTAACCAGATCCAGCATCTCGGTGACGCGTTCCGCGACCTTGAGAATCTAAAATGGCTGGTCCTTCGGGACAACAAGATCCGGTCCACGGTGTCGGCCTTCCAGAGCCTGAGAGATCTCGTGCACCTGGATCTGAGCCACAACAGCATCGCCCACCTCAACTACAGCCTGCATCACAACAAGAAAGTCGAGCTGCTGGATCTCAGCCACAACCGGATACAGTTCGTGTCCTGGGAGCTGAGCTACATGGTACAGCTCAAGTTCCTCTACCTGCACAACAACTACCTAACCTTCATCAGGAACGGGTTTCACAGTCTCTCCAAGCTGAAAACTCTCACCCTGGCTCAGAATTGGATCTATTCCATCGAGGACGTGTTTCGGGACCAGCAGCAGCTTGAGTCTCTCGACTTGAGCCACAACAAAGTTGGGAACATCCAGAACTCGCTCGACAGATTACCCAAGCTACGCTGGCTGGACCTGGGAAACAATCGCATCAGCGTGATCTCGAAAGCCTTCTCCAAGCTAGTCGATCTGGAAACTCTTAGTCTGGACCACAACAGGATTGTCATGGCCATCGATGCCTTCACATACAACAGGAAACTCCGCCGACTGGACCTCAGTCACAACCCGCTAGTTTCCATCATCAGGCTGTTCACAGAGCTGGGAGAGCTGAGGGAGCTCCACCTTGAACACAACTCCATCCTGACTATAAACAACACATTAACAGGGCTGCAGAACCTGCAGTGGTTGTACCTACAAAACAATAGGCTGTCAACTCTAGCCAGGGAACTGAGGAAAGTTCCCAAACTACAAGGCTTGGACATATCAAATAACAACATCTCATCTCTGGACAGAGAGTTTTCGAGCACTCCATCCATAGTATCCCTGTATGCAGGGCACAATGCTATTGTTGACATCACCAGAGCTTTCTCCAAAATGCAGCAATTAAAGGAAATCAACCTGCAACACAACAGAATCACCAACGTCAAGGGAGCCTTTAAGAGGATTAGTATGGTTGAGAGGTTAGATCTTAGTCATAACAACATCAGTAATGTTGATGACAGCTTTGATGAACTGCTAGAGCTAAAAAATTTAAACTTAAGCAGCAACAAAATCAAAAGTGTGAAATACGCACTGGATCAAAATACACTCCTACAACGACTGGACCTCAGTCACAACAACATTGCTACAATCCATTCTTCTTTCACCAACTTAGAGTTGCTCAAGGAACTGTACTTACAACACAACAACATTGAGTACCTCGACAAAGGCATATACAGGAACAAAGAGCTTCAGATCATTGATCTAAGTCACAACAACATCAGCGACATCAAGTCAGTTTTCAAACATCACCCAAAGTTACGAGAGCTCTACCTCCAACACAACACCATACAGAACATCGGCAATGCCTTTCTTGATGACAACATGATCTGGAGACTAAACCTGAGCTACAACCACATTGACAGTATCGGTTGGACCTTCCGCGACTTTCCACAACTCTCCGAACTCTACCTCAGCTACAATGTGTTAGACACAGTGGAAGGAGCTTTTGGACTGTTCAGCAAGATTTCCGTCCTATATCTTGACCACAACCTTATCGGCCCCAGTGTGAGTGAACTCTACGTGGAACTAAAAGAGCTGACAAAGTTGGACATGCGCGACAACCGTCTGACAACCATGAGCTACCAGATCCAGCACTACGGGAAGTTCAACAAGACCTGGCTGGGCGACAACATCTGGCACTGCGACTGTAACATGGTGTTCTTCCGCGAGTGGCTGTTGCTAAGATA
Organism: Branchiostoma belcheri; assembly: GCF_001625305.1. Classification (NCBI taxonomy): domain Eukaryota; kingdom Metazoa; phylum Chordata; class Leptocardii; order Amphioxiformes; family Branchiostomatidae; genus Branchiostoma; species Branchiostoma belcheri. The sequence continues at coordinate 143,484 of NW_017803202.1, forward strand.
TGACCGAGAAGAGATCGACGTGCAGTGTTCAACGCCACTCAGGCTACGCGGGATGAACCTCTGGGACGTCCCGCGGATATTTCTTGGTGAGGAACCTCCCGTAGTTTCTATCTACCCTGGGGATTATTTTGTCGGGAGTGGTTACAGCGTAGTCTACAAGTGCGAAGCGGAAGGCTGCCCGGCTCCGCAACTGGAGTGGACCAATCAGGACGGGATCGTGCTTAATGACGAGGATGACAGTTCGCGAGTTCGAGTAGGGTTAGGTGCGGATGGAGCCATGTACCTACAGATCAGGCCGACAATAGTGTGGGACACAGGAAACTATACATGTACTGCTACTAGTAATGGTGGCAATTCAACAGGAACTGTCTTTCTAAGTGTGACACCATAGCTACTGTATAGAATGAGAAAAAACAAAGCCCATAGGCACTTGAGCTTGTAGATAGTAATAACTGTTGCAAATACTGTGTATTTATGCTAACTTATTTCCCTTGAAGCATATTGGTTGTTTGAACAACCAAAATCTTTCTAGAAGACAGGTTGCTGTGGACCTAAAGAAGCTAACAACAGCTCATACATTGTATTTATATATGCAGACTATAAAAACCTTTAATTTTGTTTTCTTAATAACATTCTTGTTCTCTGTACAAGACATAGAATAAAACGCTCATTTTAATTGTTACATTCAATAATTGTGCATATGTTATCACTCAAAATGTATGGCTGTCGACCAATCACCAGGCTTGTCACAACTGACCTTATGCAAACGCCACTCTTGTATATTCTGCATGTGTCTGAGGGCAGTATTCTGGACACCAGGGGCACTGGAACACACAACAGTGATACACTGTTAGTCTGACATACATAACCTTACCTTACAATAAGAGTATACTAGGAGGGTCTGTAAAATTTCCTATTGGACCACCTAAAGTCCTCACATTCAGTAACTTGAGCATTGACTAGAGCATTGATGTTTTTGACTTGATGCTGTTCCAGTAACCTGAACGTAGTTCAGTACCAAAGTGGTCTATCTGTTAATCCCTATACAGAGAATAAAACTACATTGTCTTTTGTATACAGCAATCTGTAAGACAAAAGTCATGTCTAACTCACCCCAGCTGTGGAAATCCCACTTCAGCTCCAAGTAGAAATCTCCCAACTGGACAAAGAAAAATGATGAAAAATGACAAAAGTTTAATTCATTTGTAAATGCTGTAAGTCTACATTGTACATTTCATTTCTTTGCTAAGATTGACACTAATCAATTATAAATATAAGTATCAGTTACACCTAAGCCAGGTTGCTTGATAGTATCATAGAAGAAGAAAAAATGCTTGTAAATATCTAAGGTGGAGACAAAAGGGTAAGACATTCAGCTTTACCTCCTTAAGTGCCTGTAGAAGCTCTGGCCTTTTCTCCTCCAGAGTTTCCCTGGACTGTTGCTTTAGTTTCCTCAGCAGGGAGGTGACTGTGGGACAGAAGAGACCCCTGGTGAACACAAGTGGTACTGCATCCAAGGAACAGTTAAGGTACCACACATTGACAATATTGTGTATCAAGAGCAAAATCTTCTTCATCAAATAAGATAACTAGATTTGTGTCAACCAAGATACACTTTACTAGATAACCAGCTGTATCTACTGGCAGGTCTACTTTGAATAAAGACAAGGAAAGAGGCCAACTTTTAAAACCTTGAAAGGGCAATGACAAAGAGATATGACAAGGAAGGCAGCTCAAACATACAGAATGTAGACATTCTATTCACCCATGCCATATATTTGAAGTACAGTGTCTATTCACAAACACACAGGTTACAAACTCACTAGTCTGGCACCTGACTACAGTACCTGGGAAATACAGTTAATAAATGTAAAGAGAAGGCAGTCAGCACCAAGGACAGGGAATGTAGTGTTATGTAGTGGAGGGTTAGAGCTTCATACACTAAAATTCTATGTTAGAAACTGCACTGAAAATTTAGAACATCTGGTACATGTATATACTATTGTTTAGCAATGTTAAAGGAATGCAGTCAGCACCAAGGACAGGGTATGTTAGTGACCACTCCAAGTTGGAAATCCAGGACCTGTACCAAATAACTCTGTACAACAATACACCACAGTAATTATTTTTTATTGCAAAGTCAGTATGAACAAGAAAGCAGAGACTACAACAGGAAATGTGACCCTTGGCAGGAGTGTTAAGTGGTTAGACCATACTCCTTACTGGTTTGCCTGTCTCCATAACTGATGGCTTCTGCCAGCGGGTTCCACCCTGCTGCGTTCTTCACCCGCACAGGTGCACCATGGGCCAACAGCAGGTGCACACACTCTGAAATAAGGTAAAGTCATGACAGATCAAGGTACCATCTAAGCTGAAATTGTCTGAAGTCACGATATATTGAGCTATATGACAAGACATTAAACCTCCCATCTCTTAATTCAGAGAGAAAAGAAACTTTTGGATAAGAAAATATTCTGCATCCCATATACATGTATATTCACCTAAAACTGACCCTCAGTAGCATTGATTTCCAATATCAGTGTTCCCAAAATGGAGAGATATTGAACATTTTGAACTTTGTCAATGTGCTATGTGCTGAGTACACATGCAGTATGTTTGACATGTTTGATGATCAAAGCAGTCGGAGAATCCAAACTTCAGAAATGTTCCTGACCCCACCTAGAGATTTTGTGTGGAACTGCAGGTCAGAACTCACCTTTCTTCCCCAGCATGACAGCCAGATGCAGAGCTGTGTTTCCTGCAGAAAAGAAAGTAAATCTGATTGGTTTTAAAGAAAGCAAACATCCCAATATTTACTGAATACGATGATGAAGGTTATATTATTAGATATCCAGGTAATCTCTCTTGGCTTGGCTTCATATCCGAAGATTGTCAGGGGCCCTTCTCTCTCCTGCTGCACGCCCGCTGGTGGCTGACAAGTCTGATTCATGACAGACATACTCTGCCACAGTGGCTACAGGTAAGTGACGGGTCTGGTGTTGGAGGTAATACGATACGCCAAAAAAGCAGTTACTCAAGCAACTGGATATGATTCATGATTTACTGAATAACTTAGTTGCTTTTTTATGAGGAGAGTTATTTTGCTAATATTAATAATAACCACCTTAATTGGTTTCTCATCATGGTAATGAAATTTGATGTAAAATATAAATTAATTGCTTACATTTTGATTTCTTTCCTGTGCTAGTCCCTTATGAAACTTTAATATGTCTGTTCTTAATTTAGTGTAAAACATGTTACCAGCCCAACTAATTATAAGGTGCACTGGAAGGGCTCTCCCTAAGCAATTGAATGATATTGCTGCACCACAATATTACGATCTAAGTTCTACCTTATCAATTTTAAAATTTAGATACATGTAATTTTGTATCAAGATTTGCTTGTTTTTAAACCCTCCCCTGACTTACAGCTATTGCTCTAAACGTCTGGGAATAATCCTGACTAGCATTTCACTTTTACGATCAGAACGACTTCTATTTTATGTTTTGACACAGATTGCCACTGATTGAAGCAGGCTGGCCTGTATAGATTGGCCCAAATCTGCTGAGTAAGTGGAACATGTTTCCCAGCTAATGGTCCTCAGGAGGCCATGAAGCACTCAGGACAATATCACTAATGGCTGGCAGCATACTGTACATGTACAATGTAGGTCTGGATTAAATGGATGGCAGCATATGTCTGGTTTACTTCACTACTCCATAGGCACTGTCCTATTTGTATTTACCAGGGCTTCCATACTCTCTCCTTTAATAAATGTAGATTCCCTTCAATTGGACAAGAGCCCTGAGGTGTGAATGCGATGCAAAAGATGTTGCTTGGTTTTCTAGAATTGACATTGAAAGTACAAGTATCCTCATGCAAGTTTGACTTTGTCAAACTGTATTGTATTAGCTGGACCCCTATATAGATATCACTGAAGTCTAAAAAAAAGGTAATCCCTACCTACCAACCCTAATTTTTCAAGGACTGAAACAGGAAACTATGTTTGCCATGTTTTATCTTATCTGTGGATCACTTACATAATCCAGGAAGCGGGGTATTAAAATTGCTGTGTGCATACCACTATTACCAGTGTGGTATCATATCCTGTAGACCTGTTTAGTTATATGCTGAATATTTCGGAAACATTTTTCTTTTGTATCTTTATGAGCAAACTGGACCTTCTCAATGTAGTAATGCAGACCATTTTTGGAGCTCACGCCCACATATAATGTACGCCCACATACATACCACTACTACTATTACATGTACGTTTGTATAAATGTTAGTGTATATGTTAACTAAAGTTTTGGCAGCACATAAGTATATAACTTTGATTTCAGGATCTTGCTGAGAGTTCCTTACTTTTTTGTACTGTATAAAACACAGTTTTGCTTAATGATCATACCGATGCTAGGTTAGTAATACTAATAGTAATAGTATGTTGTGTTAGTATAATTGACACATATTTTATAATTTTAGAAAATTATTGAACGATCTTACTGACAAGCACATTCTTAACCTTTCCGTACTCTCTACAACGCAGTTTTACCAAATGATCATACGTTTACTATGTTAGTGTTAACAGTATGTAATGTTAGTGTAACTGACAACACCATAGTATTACGTAAGTCCGTAATTACTAAGCATATGCCTAGTGCTGCAGGCATGGCAAAACTCGGCCCCTCCCCTCTTTACAAAAACAACATCGCCAGTCCTACCGTGTACGTCTTGTTCGGTCACATCGCAGGTCCTGAGGAGCGCGGAGACCCTCTTGATGTCGCCCTGGAAGACGCTGTAGTGGAGCGGGTACCTCTCGCGAAGCACTGCCGGGTCGGGGACGACTAGAGCCTCGGCGTCCGGGTCTGCTCTTTCCGGGCAGGGGGGAGAGTCAGCCGCCGGCGGTTCGGCTCCAGATTCCCCGCCTTCGCTGCGCGTCTCACACGGCATAGTTTCCCCTTCTGGGCCGTCCAGACTGAAATTTTACACAAACGCGTTCTCGGTCGCGAGCGGGTTTGTGGGGTTGAGTTGCGGAAAGTTTCGTGAATGGAGATGACGTTACGTTTTGATTACAACAACGTCAGTTTTGGAATGAGCGCCGCCATCTTGGACTGCCGAACCGACCTCTCGTTCCCAACAACAACAATAGTCACGTGATCGGCACGTTCCCAGGAGGCGGAGTGATGGGTTCGGAAAGTCATCGATCACTCGCCGATCAATCAAATTCCTATCGATTTTCTCATCACAATAGAAGCAAGTGAAGTCAGTGTTAAAGAATCTCATTTCCGTCTGGCTAAATTGAGTCCATCGCGGTCAATATGTGTACTTAAATGACCCACAGTATGTGAAATGCCTAGAGAGTACCAGTCGAATATTGGTCCCATGCTGTAGTGATTGCACAACTGTGTGGCCCAAGGGTAATTAAACAGGAGATGGGCGCCGCCCTATTCATTCTAGAACGTCCTTTAGAACAGGTGTCTAAAGGACAGGTGGGGACACCTGCGTTGCGTCATCCTTACTGCACTAACGCTACACCAACACATGCGGCACCTGCCACACCATGCTACGCACCACTGTGCAATATAAACATCCATTGGCCACTACTCTCCAAGCAGAGGTGTCGGCTTCGGCTTATTTTTGGCATGTTTCACCGGGATCTGATCGGATTTTTGATCTGCTAGGAGATTAATTAACCACAAACTGTCCCGGTATTCATTGCGGTAAACAAACTGTGACGTAAGAATGCTTCAGAACAATGAAACAGAAAAAGTGAGCGTAAGTGCGTAGCTACATAACAGCACACTGAGAGACCCTTACATGTATCCTGGACAATATTCAGCAATAAGGATGTATCTGTTTTGAGTCAAAATAAGGTCACCAATAGAATCCTGCCAACCAGAGCCTTCCGACACGTCAACATCCGCGTTGGACAGAGAGTCGGCGACCAGTCTCGGAGTCAAGTCGCCAGTTTGCGTTCATCTGGCCCGTTCTTGCTACTATCAGTTTCTGAGATGGCGAGTAAAATGGCAAACGACATGGACAGGCAGTCTCTGACGTGCCAGATATGTATGTCACTCTTCAGAGCCCCCAAAATCCTGCCGTGTCTGCATAGCTTTTGTAGGGAGTGTCTGCAAGAACTGGCCACCAAACAACAGCCGCTGGAGTGTCCAACCTGCCGCAAACCGGTCAGTCTACCAGACCAAGGTGTGGACGGACTGAAGAACAACTTCTACGTCAGCAACCTGCTGGACTTCGCGGCCGTGAAGAAAGGGGCGGGGCCAGGTGTGCCGTGCCAGGTGTGTGAGGGAGGGCAGGATGGCGGCAAGTCGTGGTGCGTGGACTGCGCTACCTGGATGTGCGGCGCCTGTACAACTGTACACCGGAAACTCCCGGGCACGAAAGAGCACGAAGTCGTCCCAGCAGAGGTCCTCAAAGCAGAGAAAGACGTGAGTAAATTCCAGCGTAAGCGTCACTGCCACAAGCACAAGAACCAAGAACTGGTCTTCTACTGTGAGAGTTGTAACGCTTTGGTTTGTACAGCGTGTACTGTAGTCGACCATCGACCAGGTACTGACCATAATCCGGTAGAAGTTAGCGCTATTGCTGACGACCAGAAAGACAAGCTGAGGCAACTTCTAAGCCAGGTGGATCCACGTCTTGAAGAGATGCAAGAAGCTCTTAAGGAATTCGACAAGGAGATGATGAAGTTGGACAGCTCAAGAATAGAATCCGTCAACCAGGCGACCTCATACTTCCAGCATCTTGCAGACCTCTTGCAGAAGCGTGAGCGGGAGATCTTGAGCCAGATCGACTCCACATATCGCGGCATCGGTAAGACATTAGAGTCGCAGAAGGAAGAGGTGGAGCTGGGGTTCGCCAGGCTCGCCAGCGCGCGGACATTCTGCGGACAAGCCGTGGATCATGGTGACGAGATGCATCTTGTAGAGGTAGGAGAGCAGGCTCAGAGGAGGGTCGAAGGTCTGCTTCAAGAACGAATCAACCTGAAACCTGAGCAAGACAAAGTCCAGTTCTCGGAGAGAGTGAACGTTGCAGACTTCAAGAAAGACGTGGAAAGGTTTGGGATCGTGAGCTCGACGGTGAATGTGGACGTCTCCAAGTGCAGAGTGGTGACCAAGACGCCGGTGGTGGGACTCCAGTGCACATCAGTGCTTGAGACTGCAGATGAGGAGGGGCAGGCAGTAGCAGTGAACCGTGAGGCCATCACGGCGACGCTGACAGGTCCGGCAGGAACCAGGGCAGTACCAACTCTGCTGCAGGCCAGGGACGAGGGGCGGGTCTGGGACATCCTCTACACCCCTGAGGTCACGGGGAGGCATAGGTTAGAGGTCAAGGTCAAGGACAGGGACGTCGCCGGCAGTCCTTTTGATGTCATGGTGCGAAGTCGGGACAGCGCCGTCATCACTATAGGAAGGGAAGGCAGCGAGGAAGGGCAAGTGAAGAAACCAATAGATGTGGCGATAGATGGGGAAGGTAAAGTCGTAGTGTTAGAGCAGGTGAACAGGCGGATACAGGTGTTCAATGCAGAGCATGGAAACGTGTTGAAATGCTTCCCGATAGAGAGCGAAGGGCTGTTCGGAACAGATACGGACTCCAGCGGCAATCTGTTCGTCACGTCATACGGCGCAAGCTTCGGCGTCAGAAAGTACTCGCGGGAAGGGGAACTGTTGGCAACGTTCAATCCGGAATATCTACGGCATCCGCTTGGAGTTGCAGTTCTGAAGGACGGCCGCATGGTGGCGGCGGACAAGCAGCAGAAGTCGTGTCTCCTCCTGCAGCCTGACGGGAGCCTCATCCGGGAGATCGGCAAAGGGCAGTTGCAAGACCCATGGTTCATTGCGATCGACGAGTCACGTGGCCTGATGTTCGTCACGGACAACCGCGCCCACAAGGTCGTGGTGTTTGACCTTGAGGGCAACCTGAGGTTCAGTTTCGGCAAGAGAGGTCAGAATCCAGGTGAGCTGAGCAGCCCGACAGGTGTGACGTTAGACCCCGCAGGTAACGTCATCGTCGCAAACAAGGCTGACGGTCGCGTCCAGGTGTTTGGGCCAGACGGCAGGTACCTTCGCACCGTGACCACGAGCAGGGGCGCCCCGCACGGACTCGCACTCACGCCCGAGGGTTACGTGGCTGTAGCGTGCTATACCGGACACTGTGTAGAACTGTATAGGTACAAGTGAGCGCCGTGGACAGGGGTATCGTATCCAGAGCCGTGCCACCTATCTAGTTCTATACCTGAATGGATTAGGGTTGATGTTGGAAACGGCTGTAAATAGTCTCTGCATATCCAAAAACGTAGGTTTGCCCCAAGCGCGGTTCTGGATACGCATAGGTTCTGGATAAAACTTGGTTCTGGATACCTATCCGCGGACTTTAAGACTAAAACTGTGTCTCTGTCTTAACATGTTTAATTGTTCCAACATATTCTACTTAGTCTTCTTCGCCACTATATCATAGATATAGTCTTGCCTCTTTCTTAACAGCAACAGACATTTGGAGATGATTATTAACATTTATGTTTGTAAGATCTTTGACATGTATCGATATATTAGAGAGGCCCAATGGGAGTCAAATCCTTCAATAAAGAAATCCTCAGCTCTACTATTCATCGTCAAAATGTTTATTTTTCCCTCGTACAACCGTCCCTATATATATGGTCGTTTGGCCACTTAACGACCACCCCCATCTGCTAGTACTTGGTACCGTCCAACCACCTGTTGGCGTCTCGCCAAGTCGGCAGGCCTACAGGGTCATGACGTCATGACCTGCTGTCTACAGACGGAACATTGTACATGCTGTGTGAGGCATTTGACTATCATATTCATAATGAATAGTTATGGGGTGGTCGCAGTACAAGTTACCCCCAGATGTCTTTCCGATAGATTGACTGGGGTGCAAAGGGCAACGTTCTTCGTCGTCGCCCAGCGTTACGTGACGTCAGCCTTCCGAAACTGAGTTCTGAGAAACTGCTGTGCTCAGTTTCGTACCCACCAGACGAACTTGATACAGAACAAGACGGGCTGTATTTAATTCTCAGTCTTGCCAACAATCTTGGCGACACAATGGCGAGTAAAATGCAGAGATCTGCCGAGTTTGACGAGCAGTTCCTGACGTGCGCGATCTGCATGCTGCACTTCCGGGACCCCAAAATCCTGCCGTGTCTGCACAGCTTTTGTAAAGAATGTCTCCAGCTTTGGGCCACCAAACAACAGCCGCTGGAGTGTCCAACCTGCCGCAAACCGGTCAGTCTACCAGACCAAGGTGTGGACGGACTGAAGAGCAACTTCTACGTCAGCAACCTGCTGGACTTCGCGGCCGTGAAGAAAGGGGCGGGGCCAGGTGTGCCGTGCCAGGTGTGCGAGGGGAAGGAGGGAGGGGCGCGGTCATGGTGCGTGCAGTGCGCCGTTCTGCTTTGTGAGTCCTGTACAAACACACATCGCAGGTTTCCTGCCATGAAGGGGCACCAGATCGTGTCACAAGAGAACCTGGAGGCCTCTGAAGATGTGCCCAGCGGCTTCCAGCGCAAAGTCTTCTGCCCGAAGCACGAAGACCAAGTCTTGACTTTCTACTGTGAACCTTGCCAGACTTTGGTCTGTGTCGCCTGTACGGTTGTCGACCATCGGCCGGGTGAACAGCACAATCCCGTAGAAATCGGCAGCGTCGCCGAGAGGAAGAAACGAGACTTACAAGAACTGTTAGAAAAAGTCGAGCCTCGAGAAAAAGTCGTGCGGGCTGCGCTGGGTGACGTCGAGACAGAAATATCAGAGTTACCAACATCGGCAGACGCAGCGATCAAAGAAGCCACCGAATATTTTGATCAGCTGATGGCCTTGCTTCAAGACAGGAAAGAAGAGGTCGTCGAAGAAATCGGCTTACGTCGCCAGGAAGTCGGAAAATGTCTGGAAGAGCAGAAAGAAGAGATGGAGTTTGAGTTGGCCGGACTGACGAGCGCGTCAGAGTTCTGTAAACAAGCTTTGGAACACGGCAGCGACGTGCACGTCATCGAGGTCGAGGGTCAAGCACGACAGAGGGTGGAAGAGCTGCTGACAACTCCAGCCGACCTGACAGCCCGACCGAGTCTCGTCGTGTTCTCGGAGGGGACGGCTGTGGCGGAGTTCAGAGATGCTGTGGCCAAGGCAGGGCGCGTACAAGCCAGCGTAAGGGTAGACGCATCTAAATGCTCAGTGGAAGTAAAACCTGCCGTTGTAAAGTGTACAAACGTCTCTCTCCTTACCATAAAGGACAAAAACGGACAACTTTTTTCTGTGCCCAAAGATGACGTCACAGCCACGCTGACGCACCCCTGGGGCCTGCCGGTACCCACACAGGTGCAGGAGAAGGGCAGGGGATTGTGGGAAATCTCCTACACACCTGAACTCACTAGAAACCATGGGTTAGATGTCAAGGTTAAGGGTCAGTCTGTGGCGGGAAGTCCGTATGACGTCAGGGTGCAAAGCAGCCACACCCCAGTCTTAACTATTGGAAGAGAAGGCAGTGGGGAGGGTGAACTTTCCGCCCCTGTGGATGTAGCAGTGGACAAGGACGGTAACATTGCAGTGTTGGAGAACGGGAACAAACGGGTTCAGGTATTCGATCCCAAGACTGGCCAGTCGCTTCGGTGTTTCCCTGTGGATGGTGAGAACCAATGGGGGATTGACATTGACTCCGACGGACAGTTTATTGTGACGTCGCGAAACCAATTGTTCAGCACTGCCACTGACAAACAAGCCATCGATGTGTACTCGCGAGAAGGGGAGCTTACAAAGACCCTGATACCGGACTGTCTACGAAATCCGCGCGGAGTTGCAGTTCTGAAGGACGGCCGCATGGTGGTGGCAGACGACACTCAGAAGTCGTGTCTCCTCCTGCAGCCTGACGGGAGCCTCATCCGGGAGATCGGCAAGGGGCAGTTACAGGGCCCATGGTTCATAGCGGTGAACGAATCACGTGATATGTTCTTTGTCACTGATTTCACAGCTCATAAAGTGTTCGTGTTTGACCTTGAGGGGAACCTGAAGGTCAGCTTTGGTACAGAAGGGGAGAATGAGGGAGAATTGCAAAGCCCAACCGGGATAACATTCGACCCTGCAGGTAACATCATTGTGGTGGACACTTTGACCCGCCGTCTGCAGGTGTTCCGACCTGACGGGACGTACCTGAGAAATGTGGCCATTGTAAGAGGGAGAGAACCAGCAGGAATCTCGCTGACCCCAGATGGCCACATCGCTGTAGTGTGTATGGAGGGACATTGTATCTTGTTGTACACGTACAAGTAGCATAAAGCACCCCTGGTGATAAACAATTTGTGAAATGTTAGAGACTGTCCAGTTTTCATACCAAAGGGACACCACAGGAACTGAACTTCAGAAAATATCAATATTAAGACAATGCAACTTTAACAAAAGAGAAACATTCACAATACAATAGTGTTCCCAGGACAATAGAGAGTTACCATCAAACAAAATAGTCAAAAGATATTTTTTACGGATCTTTTTGTCTTGTTATTTGCAGTTAGACCTATGCATGTATAATTAGGGCAAGAACTTGCAACAAACCTATCATCATTAATCCAGTCATACTAAGGGCTCAGCTAGAAGCGTGCAAAGCTGTGTATTATTAGATTTAGCGAATGACCCTTTGACATGATGACCATTATTACCTTCGCCGAGAAGGTTATGTTTTCAGGGGCGTTCGTGTATGTGTGTGTGTGTGTGTCTGTCTGTCAACACGATAACTTGAGAAGGCCTTGATGGATTGTCTTGATACTTGGTAGGTGGGTAGGTCTTGATGAGACCTCGAAATGATTAGATTTTGGACCCCCTAGCGGCTTGTTATGGTACTGCAGCTGAACTTCCGGTTTTGATATCTCATGATCTAGACATGCTATGGTGATGAAATTTGGATGGTAGGTAGCTCTTGTGCTGGGGAAGAAGTGACGTGAGTTTAGGCCCCCTAGCGGCTTGCTCTGGAACTGCAGGGATATATTCTTGAAAATATTCAAAAGGGGATAACTCAAGAACCGGTTGACAGATCGTCGTGATTTTTGGTATGTAGGTAGCTTACGTGATGCTTAATATAATTATGTGACAATTATGCAAATATGGATGTAATTTGCATAATTTATGGGGAAATTCTATAAATCAGCTGCATTCCATAATAGGACAATTGAAGCTTGTGACATTGGTAATTGACAACGAGAGAAACACAGGAAGATGTTGATTATGTTAATAATGACTTAATTTGCATAATTAATGAGAAAATTTTATAATTATGTAATGATAACTGCCTGGAATTTCATACTTGCGGTATTTGAAAGTTAAATTGAGGTGAACATCATTAAACATAATTTATTCAAATCAGGACCTCGTTTGCATAATTTATTAGGAAATGCTAGAATGCATTGTTTGTTAATATAAGACTGTCTTTTGGTTGAGATTATGATAAAATGATATAATTCATGAAAATTAGGTTCCTATTTCTTAAATCAGGGGGGAATAATCTAATCTATAATTTGTCAGTCATAAAGATTAACATCATTTGGCGAAGGTATGAGATCGGGGAACTCTAGTGTTCACCATCGTATAAAATAAGTAATAGTGTATTGTTTCCAACAGAATGAACTGTTACTGTGCACAACATTGAACTTTGCTTCATGTGACAGACCGCCTCTTTACGAAACATACAGAAGTTTTGGAGACGATTGTTAACTTGTGGGTTTGCAGGATCTTTCAAATATATGGATGAAATCTGATATATATATTGTGGAGGCACAAGGAGAGTCAAAGCCTTCAATAAAAATCTTCAGCTCTATTATCCATGGTGAAAATGTTTATTTTTTTCCTCGTACAACTGCCCTTTTGTGGTCGTTTGGCACTTAACGACCACCCCCATCTACTTGGTACCGTCCAACCACCTGTTGGCGTCACGCCAAGTTGGCAGGCCCACAGGGTCATGACGTCATGGCCTGCCGCCATACAGACGGAACATTGTACATGCTGTATGGGGCATTTACAATAAGTGCCTTTGACTACTAGTATCATATTCGTAATGAATAATTCTGGGATGATCGCAATACATTTTACCCCCCAAACGTATATGGAATAAAAAAATGCAAAGTTTAATGCGATCCACGTAGGCTAGGGGTGCAAAGGGCAACGTTCTTCGTCGTCACCCAACGTTACGTGACGTCAGCCTTCCGAAACCGAGTTCCGAGAAACTGCTGTGCCCAGTTTCGCACCCACCAGAAGAGCTTGATACACAGAACAAGACGCGCTGTATTTATCTCAGTCTTACCAACAATCTTGGCGGCACAATGGCGAGTAAAATGCCGAGATCTGCCGAGTTTGACGAGCAGTTCCTGACGTGCGCGATCTGCATGCTGCACTTCCGGGACCCCAGAATCCTGCCATGTCTGCACACATTTTGTAAAGAATGTCTGCAGCATTGGGCCACCAAACAACAGCCGCTGGAGTGTCCAACCTGCCGCAAACCGGTCAGCCTACCAGACCAAGGTGTGGACGGACTGAAGAGCAACTTCTACGTCAGCAACCTGCTGGACTTCGCGGCCGTGAAGAAAGGGGCGGGGCCAGGTGTGCCGTGCCAGGTGTGCGAGGGGAAGGAGGGAGGGGCGCGGGCATGGTGCGTGCAGTGTGCCGTTCTGCTCTGTGAGTCCTGTACAAACACACATCGCAGGTTTCCTGCCATGAAGGGGCATCAGATCGTGACACAAGAGAACCTGGAGGCCTCTGAAGGTGTGTCCAGCGGCTTCAAGCGCAAAGCCTTCTGCCCGAAGCACGAAGACCAAGTCTTGACGTTCTACTGTGAACCTTGCCAGACTCTGGTCTGTGTCGCCTGTACGGTTGTCGACCATCCACGGGGAGAAAAGCACAATCCAGTAGAAATCGGCGGCGTCGCCGAGAGGAAGAAACGAGACTTACAAGAACTGTTAGAAAAAGTCGAGCCTCGAGAAAAAGTCGTGCGGGCTGCGCTGAGTGACGTTGAGACAGAAATATCAGAGTTACCAACATCGGCAGACGCAGCGATCAAAGAAGCCACCGAATATTTCGATCAGCTGATGGCCTTGCTTCAAGACAGAAAAGAAGACGTCGTCAAGGAAATAGGCTCACGCCGCCAGGAAGTCGGAAAATGTCTGGAAGAGCAGAAAGAAGAGATCGAGTTCGAGTTGGCCGGACTGACGAGCGCGTCAGAGTTCTGTAAACAAGCTTTGGAACACGGCAGCGACGTGCACGTCATCGAGGTCGAGGGTCAAGCACGACAGAGAGTGGAAGAGCTGCTGACAACTCCAGCCGACCTGGCAGCCCGACCGAGTCACGTCGTGTTCTCGGAGGGGACGGCTGTGGCGGAGTTCAGAGATGCTGTGGCCAAGGCAGGGTGCGTACAAGCCAGCGTAGGGGTGGACGCTTCTAAATGTTCAGTGGAAGTAAAACCTGCCGTTGTAAAGTGTACAAACGTCTCTCTCCTTGCCATAAAGGACAAAAACGGACAACTTTGTTCTGTGTCTAAAGATGACGTCACAGCCACCCTGACGGACCTCTCCGGCCAGGCAGTACCCACACAGCTGCAGGAGAAGGGCAGGGGATTGTGGGAAATCTCCTACACACCTGAGCATACGGGCAATCACAGGTTAGATGTCAGGGTTAAGGGTCAGTCTGTGGCGGGAAGTCCGTATGACGTCAGAGTGCAAAGCAGCCACACCCCAGTCTTAACTATTGGAAGAAAAGGCAGTGGGGAGGGGGAACTTTCCGCCCCTGTAGATGTAGCAGTGGACAAGGACGGAAACATTGCAGTGTTGGAGCAGTGGAACCAACGGGTTCAGATATCCGATGGCAAGACGGGTCAGTCGCTTCGGTGTTTCTCTGTGGTTGGTGATGGGGGTCTTTGGGGCATTGACGTGGACTCCGACGGACAGTTTATTGTGACGTCGCGGAACCAATTGTTCAGCACTGACAAACAAGCAATCGGTGTGTACTCGCGAGAAGGGGAGCTTACAAAGACCCTGATACCGGACTGTCTACGAAATCCGCGCGGAGTTGCAGTTCTGAAAGACGGCCGCATGGTGGTGGCAGACCACACTCAGAAGTCGTGTCTCCTCCTGCAGCCTGACGGGAGCCTCATCCGGGAGATCGGCAAGGGACAGTTACAGGACCCATGGTTCATAGCGGTGGACGAATCACGTGATATGTTCTTTGTCACTGATTTCTGGGCTCATAAAGTCCATGTGTTTGACCTTGAGGGGAATCTGAACTTCAGCTTGGGTAAAGTGGGGAAGAATGAGGGAGAACTGCAACATCCATCAGGCATAACGTTAGACCCGGCAGGTAACATCATTGTAGTGAACTGGGCCAACAGCCGTCTGCAGGTGTTCCGACCTGACGGGACGTACCTGAGAACTGTGGCCATAGTGAAGGGAGAAGGGCCCTGGGGAATCACGCTGACCCCAGATGGCCACATCGCTGTAGCGTGTGAATGGGGACATTGTGTCGAGTTGTACACGTACAAGTAGCATAAAGCACCCCTGATGATAAAGAATTTGTGAAATGTTGTAGACTGTCCAGTTTTTATACCAAAGGGACACCACAGGAACTGAACTTCAGAAAATATCAATATTAAGACAATGCAACTTTAACAAAAGAGAAACATTCACAATCCAATAGTGTTCCCAGGACAATAGAGAGTTACCATCAAGCAGAATACTAGTAGTCAAAAGATACTTTTACGGATCTTTTTGTCTTGTTATTTGCAGTTAGACCTATGCATGTATAATTAGGGCAAGAACTTGCAACAAACATATCATTAATCCAGTCATACTGAGGGCTCAGCTAGAAGCGTACAAAGCTGTGTAGCATTAGATTTAGCGAATGGCCCTTTGACATGATGACCATTATGTTCACTATCGTATAAAATAAGTAATAGTGTACTGTTTCCACCATGATGAACTGTTACTGTGCACAGCATTGAACTTTGCTTCATGTGACAGACCGCCTCTTTACGAAACATACCGACGTTTTGGAGACGATTGTTAACTTGTAGGTTTGCAGGATCTTTCAAATATATGGATGAAATCTGTTATATATATTGTGGAGGCACAAGGAGAGTCAAAGCCTTCAATAGAAATCCTTAGGTCTATTATTCATGGTGAAAATGTTTATTTTTTCCTCGTACAACCGTCCATTTGTGGTCGTTTGGCCACTTAACGACCACCCCCATCTACTTGGTACCGTCCAACCACCTGTTGGCGTCTCGCCAAGTTGGCAGGCCTACAGGGTGATGACGCCATGGCCTGCCGCCATACAGACGGAACATGTTCATGCTGTGTGGGCCATTTACGATAAGTGCCTTTGACTATAATATTCAATAAATAGTTCGTAAAATAAATAAACGTATATCGAATAGAAAAATACTAAGTCTGATGCGATCCACATAGGCTGGGGTGCAAAGGGCAATGTTCTTCGTCGTCGCCCATCGTTACGTGACGTCAGCCTTCCGAAACTGAGTTCTGAGAAACTGCTGTGTCCAGTTTCACACCCACCAGACGAGATTGATACAGAACAAGACGGGCTGTATTTAGATCTCAGTCTTACCGACAGTCTTGGCGGCACAATGGCGAGTAAAATACCGAGATCTGCCGAGTTTGACGAGCGGTTCCTGACGTGCGCGATCTGCATGCTGCACTTCCGGGACCCCAGAATCCTGCCGTGTCTGCACACATTTTGTAAAGAATGTCTGCAGCTTTGGGCCACCAAACAACAGCCGCTGGAGTGTCCAACCTGCCGCAAACCGGTCAGTCTACCAGACCAAGGTGTGGACGGACTGAAGAGCAACTTCTACGTCAGCAACCTGCTGGACTTCGCGGCCGTGAAGAAAGGGGCGGGGCCAGGTGTGCCGTGCCAGGTGTGCGAGGGGAAGGAGGGAGGGGCGCGGACATGGTGCGTACAGTGTGCCGTTCTGCTTTGTGAGTCCTGTACAAACACACATCGCAGGTTTCCCGCCATGAAAGGGCATCAGATCGTGTCACAAGAGAACCTGGAGGCCTCTGAAGGTGTGCCCAGCGGCTTCAGGCGCAAAGTCTTCTGCCCGAAGCACGAAGACCAAGTCTTGACTTTCTACTGTGAACCTTGCCAGACTCTGGTCTGTGTCGCCTGTACGGTTGTCGACCATCGGCCGGGTGAACAGCACAATCCAGTAGAAATCGGCGGCGTCGCCGAGAGAAAGAAACGAGACCTACAAGGACTGTTAGAAAAAGTCGAGCCTCGAGAAAAAGTCGTGCGGGCTGCGCTGAGTGACGTTGAGACAGAAATATCAGAGTTACCAACATCGGCAGACGCAGCGATCAAAGAAGCCACCGAATATTTCGATCAGCTGATGGCCTTGCTTCAAGACAGGAAAGAAGAGGTCGTCGCAGAAATCGGCTTACGTCGCCAGGAAGTCGGAAAATATCTGGAAGAGCAGAAAGAAGAGATGGAGTTCGAGCTGGCCGGACTGACGAGCGCGTCTGAGTTCTGTAAGCAAGCCTTGGAACACGGCAGCGACGTGCACGTCATCGAGGTCGAGGGTCAAGCACGACAGAGGGTGGAAGAGCTGCTGACAACTCCAACCGACCTGGCAGCCCGACCGAGTGTCGTCGTGTTCTCGGAGGGGACGGCTGTGGCGGAGTTCAGAGATGCCGTGGCCAAGGCAGGGTGCGTACAAGTCACGGGGAAGGTAGACGCATCTAAATGCTCACTTGAAGTAAAACCTGCCGTTGTAAAGTGTACAAACGTCTCTCTCCTTGCCATAAAGGACAAAAACGGACAACTTTGCTCTGTGCCCAAAGATGACGTCACAACCACCCTGACGGACCCCTTTGGCCAGACCGTACCCACACAACTGCAGGAGAAGGGCAAGGGATTGTGGGAAATCTCCTACACACCTGAGGTCTCGGACAATCACAGGTTAGATGTCAGGGTTAAGGGTCAGTCTGTGGCGGGAAGTCCGTATGACGTCAGAGTGCAAAGCAGCCACACCCCAGTCTTAACTATTGGAAGAGAAGGCAGTGGGGAGGGACAACTTTCCTATCCAATAGACGTAGCAGTGGACAAGGACGGTAACATTGCAGTGTTGGAAAACGGGAACAAACGGGTTCAGATATTCGATACAAAGACTGGCCAGTCGCTTCGTAGTTTCCCTGTGGTTGGTGAGTATCCATTCGGCATTGACATTGACTCCGACGGACAGTTTATTGTGACGTCGCGAAACCAATTGTTCAGCACTGACAAACAAGCCATCGATGTGTACTCGCGAGAAGGGGAGCTTACAAAGACCCTGATACCGGACTGTCTACGAAATCCGAATGGTGTTGCAGTTCTGAAGGATGGCCGCATGGTGGTGGTGGACGACAGTCAGCAGTCGTGTCTCCTCCTGCAGCATGACGGGAGCCTCATCCGGGAGATCGGCAAGGGGCAGTTACAGGGTCCAGAGTTCATAGCGGTGGACGAATCACGTGATATGTTCTTTGTCACTGATTTCCCAGCTCATAAAGTGTTCGTGTTTGACCTTGAGGGGAATCTGAACTTCAGCTTTGGTGAAGAGGAGGAGAATGAGGGAGAGCTCCACTGTCCAACCGGGATAACATTAGACCCGGCAGGTAACATCATTGTAGTGAACTATTGGAACAACCGTCTGCAGGTGTTCCGGCCGGACGGGACGTACCTGAGAACTGTGGCCATGGTGAAGGGAGAAGGGCCCTGGGGAATCTCGCTGACACCGGGTGGCTACATAGCTGTAGCGTGTTCAGTGGGACATTGTGTCGAGTTGTACACGTACAAATAGCATAAAGCACCCCTGATGATAACCAAATTGTGAAACATTACAGACTGTCCAGTTTTGATACCGCAGGAACACCACAGGAACTGAACTTCAGAAAGTATAACCACCAATATCAATATAATGTACTTTTAGCAGAATATAAGAAACATTCGCATGCCAATAGCGTTTCTGTATGGGACAATAGAGATTTACTATCTAAATGAGAACAGAAAGATGTTTTTTCTCTTGTTTATCGCAATTCAATTAGGTTTATAGGGCAAAAGCTTGCAACAAACTAATCATCATTAATCCAGTCATACTATGGGCTCAGCTCGAAGCATATACAAAGCTGTGTAGCATTAGATTTACTTTGCTTTATTTAGTGACAGACCGCCTCTTTATGAACAGATACAGACGTTTTGGAGACGATTGTTAACTGTTATGTCTGCAGGATCTTTCAGATATATCGATGGAATCCGCATACATCCTGGAAAGGCACAAGAAGAGTCAAATTCTTCAATTAAAATTCTAAGCAGTACTAAGCAGTACGCGGCAAGACTTCGATCTACTGCTCTACAAAATATGAAAATGTAACCGTAAAAAAAAATGTAATGTAAATCTTCCGTGTCACCATAACGTGCGAGAGACGCTCTCAGCTAGTTTTATCCTGTCCATGACACTAGAGCGACGCGACGGATTGATCTTACTGCTCTACAAAATTTGAAAATGTTTTTTGAGCCTCGTATGTATTGTTTACTGACGAGTAAAGATAATTTGTGGCCGTCTGGCAAAGTTTCACGAGCACCCCTACCTACTTGGTACCACCCACCCACATGTTGGTAACTTGCCAAGCTGGGAGAACTACAGGGTCACGTGATCTACACACGGCCAACATTGTACATGTTGTATGGAGCAGATTTACCTTTCCAATGAGTATATTTCATTATCGTATTCAGAATTCATATTCCTGAGGTGATCATATGATTCGATATAACACCAAATGCCTATCCAATAGAAAACACAACATCTGTAACAACCAATGGGGTCCGCGTAGCTTGGGGTGCGAAGGTCAAGGTTGCTGAACGTTGCTCATCTTTACGTGACGTCAGCCCGGTTCCGAAACTGAGTTCCCAGAATCCGTGCTGTGCCCAGTTTCATATCCAGCTTTGTACAGAGCAAGGCGAGTTGTACTTTAACATATCTCATGTCTCTCCAACCATTCTTGGCTGCACAATTATAATGGCGAGTAAAATGCAAGGAGTGGGAAGTATAGTAACATATAAGATACAAAACGAGTCTGCTATCTCCAAGCAGATGTTAGGATCCGGCTCAGTCGCAGTGTTTTACCAGGCAGTATTTAGTGCGTCTTTCTAGTATTCAAGTTAAGTCCTGGTATTGCAAGGAGTAAAAGGAAGCAAAGAGTACTTGCAAACTAAAAGGATATACTAAACATTGCGACAACATGCGTATAACAATGAAATCAAGCCGGATCCTTAAGTCTGCTTGTAGATTAGTCTCGATGGTCAAAGTTGCATGATGGTGATTCAGCCCACGTGATTTGCTTTCATCGGATGAGTACAAGTGGGAGAGCACAAATTTACATTTCAGTAAGTTGGAGCTCAAGCTGAAGATCTTTCCGGGGCTTTTCTAGTTCTAACACTATTCGAGTCTCTGAAGCTTAAAGAACAGGTGTAGAACAAACCATTTGACATTTGCAGAGAAAGATCAAGAGGGTTTATGGTGACTTTGAATGAAATCCGCTCCAAAAAGTTCAAAGTGACAAACAGCCGTTTGGAGCTGTTTGACAAGACAGGTAGATTCTTCAAGAACATCGGTAAAACGACACCAACAAACCGTTGCCATGGCAGCACAGGGTAGCTGACAGTGACAGATATGGCACACGATCAACATGATGACTTGTTGGATAGAGAAAAGCATCTCAAATCTTATCAATGAAACAGGAAGACTCATACATACAATGAGTGAAATGCAAATTAAGAGATCCCAGAGTGACTCTCGTTACTCCTTGCCATGACGCACTATCCATTGATATGAAAATCCTTGCCATCGGTCTGAAAATCAAAGTAAACGTGTACTCTTGATAAGCGGTTTCGGGTGTACGGCAGGCCCCACACCGGGCTGTACCGTGACTGGCGTCAGACGTGTTTTTGCCGAGCAGAATCCTGACTAGAGGCACCATGTCCAGCCCGCAGCAGCAGTTCCAAACTCGTAGAACAAGAGGTAGACTGTTTTATACATAATTGTGTAAAACTATCTCTTCCTAGTTCACACATGATTTCTTTTGTCTTTACCACGCTAGTGTAACTACAATTTATGTTTGTATGAAAACATTGCTGAAAAGTACAGCATAGACAAGGTACCGAAAAGGGCTTGGATACTTCGTTTGCATCTTTGTCAGCCCATTTTCTGTCTCGGTAGGCTAATTTGACAAACGGTTGTAAAATCTAGCGGTATTGAGTTTTCATTTTATTGCTTCTTTTGTTTAATTGTACTCTCAAAATGTTGCTACTTGCCAACATTTTGGCAGCCCTTCTACTACCTTCACTGCTAGCTAGCGATGAAAATTAGTGCTAATTACCATGGTGACAGACGTCTGGTCCAGATCATTGACTTTACTTGTTTGGAGAAGAAGAGGAGGAAGAAGAAGAAACTGAACAAAAACAATGCGTTTTCCTCCTGCGAAGGTAAAACGTAATAAAATGTTTTTTTTTTCTCCTCCAGACGCCACGCCCACGCAGCGAACGCAGACTAATTGGAGGCCCATTGCGCACTTGGCTGCGACAATACCCAACCCGGTGTACATAGCAAGAGGTAAATTTGCTTCCAAATTTATTTATTTCTGTATTCTTTTACCAGGGTGGCATTCATGAGAATTAACACTGCTGTTCGGAGTTCGTCCGGAGTGGCCCTGGGTACACGCATTACACACAATGAGACAGTATATACAGTACCGTACAATAAGACAAGAACAATTAAACATGAATATCAAAATCGTTATCCAAATCCTGTTGCCGTCCTTTTTGATGATCCGGCTTTGAGTTTGATGTTCCATGGATGCGTTGACTGTGTGGGTGTGGTTGGGTGGGTGTGGGGGTGGGTAGTTGTATGATACAAGGATCAGTATATATCAAGCTATGCCGATTAACTTCAAAGAAAGAGAAGAAGGATTGTCTACACTTGAAGTCATAAGTTCGAAGTTTAAAGCAAAGGTCTTTCTGCGCACTGATTGTCTATACATGTAGTATGTAAAACCACGTTGACAACATTAAGCGTTCCTTGTATATACTTGTATATGTATTTTAATAGCATACTGTGTTAGTTTTACTGAGTATTTGGAATATGTAAAATTCAGTGTATACTGCAAAGCCGACTTGTGCCGTGTTTTATCAATAAACCATTTACTACACTATACCTCCATATGTAGTTAATGTAGCTGGAAAGAAGCCTTTATTGCCTGTGCTGCTGTGCAATGTGAACCAGTCAGAACTGCCCTGAGGAAGGTGACAGACTGTCACCGAAACGTCGGCCGAATAAAAGACATGGTTGTGTAAAAAAAAGAGTCTCTTTACTCAGTGTCTTACCAACCTGATGAAACTACTAGTATTCGCGGAGCCTTTATTTAAGTGATAAATATCCTGTTTGTTCAACCGCCAGACTATGGTGCCTACGCTGCTAAGAAGACGAGATGGCTCCGCCTCTTCAAGAAGCTGGTGCTAGCCACAGGCCTTCTGGTGGCCGTGGTCATCCTTACACTGTTGCCATATCTTACAGGTCAAGTCCTTTTGGTTTTGCAAGACCTAAGATAAGATTGAAAGGTTCAACCCATTGGGACTAGATTCTTGGACCCCTTACTCTTATCGATAAATGCGGTGGGTTCTTTAACTGTGTGCTAGGACCCCTACTTAATATCCACTCCAAGAGGACGTCCATAACTAAAGCACATGATGGACAAGAATAAGTAAAGCACATACGATGTTACATATTTGTTTCTTTTAAATAACTATGTAATGTAAATATGTAATTGTATGTGATGTATTGTTATGTCTTTCATGTATGTACCCTCTAATGAAAGAAAAGCTGCCACCCTTGGGTGGGCAGCTAAAGGAGAGTTTTTCCTCAATAAACCTCAATAAAACCAAAGATAGATACTCATTTTCACCTTTGAGGAATTTATAGATTCATGTAAAGTTTGTTATCCAAGGGTACACCATCGAGGCCTGCATGGGATTTGGGCTTTAGGCCACATGATACCACGCGTGCATGCATGGGAATGCTCTGTGCAATGGTACAAGTACAACTCATTCTGGCAAATCTCCTCTCGTCTTTCTAAACAGTGAGAATGATCACTCTTTCGGGAGAGGTGGGTGAGCTCCGAGCCTGGAAGAGTAAGACTGAGCTTGTTGCAACAGATTTAAAACGTACGTCATACCTCTCTTTACTTCATAGAATAAGGTGTACATAAACTATGGTGTACTTATATTGTCCACCATGATGTGGAGGCAAATGTGTATAATTATGTTTTTGTACATTTTGTATCACAATCCTGCACGGTGACTATGACGTCAGTTGCAAACACCTGATTCCACTCTTTTCTTTTAACCATGTTAGGGTTTGCCGGGCCTCCAGGACCCATTGGGCCCCCTGGCCCTGCGTCTGCCGGGCCACCTGGGCCTCCTGGGCCACCAGGAGAAATGGGACCCATGGGGCCGGCCGGCCCTGTGTCTGCCGGCTCTCCTGGGTTACCAGGAGAAAGGGGACCCATGGGGCCAGCTGGCCCTGTGTCTGGCGGGCTTTCAGGGCTACCTGTAACGTCCATGTGTTCACCCCGACCCGGACAGCCTGGGTGTGCTAAACCATCGATATCCGCACCTGGTGAGTCGAACGGTTGCAAGAAGAATTAAGGTTTATAATAAAGATTTGCCTTAGTGCTAGATAATCCTACGATGGTTAATTCTTGAATTGATTAACTTCCTTTGTGGTACTATTTTCACAGTGCGATGTCACAAACGCTCTCCTTTAATATTTGATGGTAATGAAATCTCTTTGCACAGCATTTTGCCCCAAATGTTACCACGAGTGGCGTGGGGCCTGCTACGGGGTCTTCAGCCTCCACAAGAACTTCAGCGAAGCGGCCGCGACCTGTCGCCGAGATGGCGGCACCCTCGCCATGCCCCGAGACGCCGAGACCGACAACTTCCTCTTCGAATTAGTCAAGTCCATTGACGCTTACTCCACGTTCTGGATTGGCCTGACCGACCTTGACAAAGAAGGCACCTTTGAGTGGGTGGATGGTACTCCTCTGGGTAACTTCAGTGCTTGGGGTGTGGAGCAGCCTGACGACCACATGGGCAACGAGGATTGCGTCCATTTCCGGCCCACACCCAGTGGCAACCACGATTGGAACGACTTGAGATGTAGCCTCTACATAACCTTCATCTGCCAAGTCGTTCCAGGTACAAGTAAATGTATTCTTATCCTTCTCACTACTGCATAACCCCATAACCAATAGGGAATTCGTAGCCAAACGGCCTGCTAAAGGTTACAGCATTCCAAATGCTACACATAAAGCCGTTTAGATATTTCACTATGCACATTTTAAACTATCGACATTCTTAGCATGCAACTAGTCTATGTCACCCCACATTTGATTAATGCCATTTTTGTTGACTCTTTTTCAGGACCTGCCTAGGCTACAGGTCAACTGTGGTGGGACAGTTCTCTTACGCTAAGTCTGACAGGCATCAAGTAAAGGCTGAAGAAAAAAGAAACCCCACCTCTTCTCCAAAACATGTTTAGTTCACAGGAAATGTGTAAAACTTGGAACATTCATTAGTGTTTTAAGGTCCCATTCCACTCTGTGCAGAGCATAGGGGTGACACCCACTCCAATTCTGTAGCCCTTGGGTCACATAGTTGTGTACGCACTACAGCAGGGGGCTAGCCCACTATTAGGGCTGTGTGTTAACATTCCCATCCTGTTTCTCATAGATGCTGAGTGCTAAGCAGAGAAAGCAATATGTACCATTTATAAAGTCTTTGGTAAGACCCGGCCGAGGTTTTAACTCACTACCTCCCTGTTACAAAGCGAACACTCTACTGATTGAGCTATTGTACCGGGCAAAATTCGTTTCTCTCGGTCAATGGAATAAGAGAAAGAGAAACTAGAAAGAGGCTGAAGCTAGAAGTTTGGAAGGACGACGGTTTTGAACCATTTCATGGGCAAATGAACATGTGTATGCTATAAAGCTAATATAAAGTATGTCATCAGTATCTGGTTTGAAGTTAAAGCACTAGAAGTGATGTTATGTAGGTGACTTCTTCTTGCTTTGAAATTGGTAATGAGAATTCATCTTAATGTCTGTAAGGACACATTGTGTAAAAACATTTTTTGCAGCTTCATGTAGTATGAGTCAGACTGTGAAAGTCCCTTGGGGGGAATGTGCCAACAGTTTGTCATTATAAATAAGGTAGCAACTTTGTAATTGTATTGTTGATTTTGGCTTGTTCACAGAGCAAAGGTGTGGCAAAACTTAAACGCATAGAGATTGAAATGACTATCAAACTGGAGCCCAAAATGTTATTTCTTACGATACACTTCCTTGAAATCTTTCTTATTATAAACTTGCTTGAAAGTCCTTCTGGGCTGCACCTGGTTTTTCAAGACATGCCTATGGCTTTATTTTATCTTATATTTGAAGACACATCCTCGCTCTTCTGTAACTTGTAGTATGTATCAGACTGTGCTGGTCTCTGTAAAGGGTAGGCCAACTTTGTACAGTTGAATCTGGCTTATTCACCCAGAAAAGGTTTGGCAGCACTTGCCTACATTTGTACCACAGATACTTGAAGATTTCAATAAAAATAAGACTGGAAAAAGTTGCTTGGAAGTCCTCCTTAGTCACACGTAGCCTGCTTTTCAAAGAAACACCCATAGTTTCATCTTATCGTTGAAGATTTGATGACACATCCTCATTGCTCTGTAACTTGTAGTACATATCATACTGTGCAGGTCTTTGCAACTTTGTACAGTTGAATCTGGCTTATTCACCCAGCAAAGGTTTGGCAACACTGGCCTACATTTGTACCACAGATACTTGAAGATTTCAATAAAAATAAGACTGGAAAAAGTTGCTGGAAGTCCTCTTGGTCACACATAGCCTGATTTTTTCACGAAACGCCCATAGTTCCATCCTATCTTAAAGTTAAACACTAAGACACCTCCTCGTTGCTCTGTAACTTGTAGTACGTATCAGACTGTGCAGGTCTCTGTAGAGGATGTGCCAGCAGTTTGGCCATGTGGTTGTGAAACATCGTGACATTGGTCGCCACCTCGTACACGTAGGACAGGCATTTTCTGTCAAGGTCGCAGATCGCGTTGAAGATTTCCTGGAATATAAGGTAGAACATAGGTGTGAGACACTGAAGATTTCCCAGAAGGTAAAGTGGAACATAGGTGTGAGACATTGAAGATTTCCTGGAAGTTAAAGTGGAACATAGGTGTGAGACACTGAAGATTTCCTGGAATGTAAAGTGGAACATAGGTGTGAGACATTGAAGATTTCCTGGAAGGTAAAGTGGAACATAGGTGTGAGACATTGAAGATTTCCTGGAAGGTAAAGTGGAACATAGGTGTGAGACATTGAATATTTCCTGGAAGGTAAAGTGGAACGTCGATGAAGGTTAGACATCCAGGTAATACGATATGCCAAAAAACAGTTACTCAAGCAACTGGATATGATTTTGAAAACGTCAGACGTTTCAGCTAGTATCCACTAGCTTTCGTCAGTGACTGAGAGACCAGAGGGGAAAGCAGGTTTATAAGCACAACCTATTGATTGATATGCAAATAAAGTGAAGATTTAAGTAAAGTGGAACATTGGTGTGAGACATTGACGATATCCTGGATTGCAGTTAGGGTTAGGGATTACTGATGTTGCAATGGTAGATGTCTTTAAAGTTGTCAGTTTTTTTTAATACATGTACTAGCATGTGGCAGTCTTACGCTCTGTTCACATTAAATCCACATCTGGAACCCAATCGCGATTGAATCAGGATTGCTTCCAATCATGATTGGATCCCGATGCGTTCACACTTCTCGGCTCACCCAATCGTGATTGCGTTCCTTCCACACGGGAATTACCGTCAATCGCAATTAAATCCACCTGCCAGAGATGGATTTGATTAATCGCGATTCAATCGCACTTGGAGCGCTCAGATTCAGAAAAATCAATCGTGATTCAATCGGAATTGGACCTCAATTGCGATTCAATCGCGTTTCAAAACCCAGTCTGAACAGGGTGTTAGGGTTTTGTAAAACATGTAAAACAGACATAGCACCTTCTCATGAACAAACATACACAATACAAACCATTTCACAAACCCACTAAAGAGGAATGTTATAAGAAACTTACAATGCTCTGGTTGTCGTCTGCGGGAGGCTGGTGGACGTACAGCGCATCCAGGAACAGGTGTGGGGACAGGAGCAGCTCACTCAGCATCTGGGACACACAGGGGAGAGAGAACAAAGTGTTAGGTACAAACGGATAAATACAGCCTGAAGTTCACCTTTGCAATCTTGGTTAGCAGACTAAAGCTACATGTAACAAGGCTGGACAAATGGGTCAAGTGGTGTTGTATCAACTAAGCAGCTTTTTCCTAGAGACAATGTTCACTAAATAACATCTGATTCTATGAAATCCACTGGATTATGCACAAAACGTTTTACCCGTTGGCTGTTTTACAACCTGAGCAGCTTTCTTAAAACCATTGTGCACTACATAACATCTGATTCTAAAACTGTGGTTGGTCATTTCATGTCCTGTATTAGCCATAGGCAGGGTCACTAACCACTTAGCCTGATTAAATCGCTTTTGCCGGCCGCCCAACATCCAGCCGGCCCCCGAAATGGGTGGCGGACTATGTAGGGAGCCCCCCGGAGCTTGGGTTACATAGGCTACTAACCACTGGACTATGAGCACAACATGTTTTCACCTGTTGACTGTCCTCTGGAGCTGTAGGCAGACAGTGTGATCTCTCCCGTACAGCAGCAACACTCGCACAACATGCACAACATACACACACACACACATGCACACACATACACACACACACTCAAACACATACACACACACACAAACACACACCTGTTGGTTATCCTCCGGTGCTGTAGGCAGACAGTGGGATCTCCCGTACAGCAGCAACACTCGCACAACATGCACAACATACACACACACACGCGTCGCGCACACACACACACACACACACACACACACACACACACACACACACTCACACACAGACGCACACACACCTGCTGGCTGTCCTCCGGTGCTGTAGGCAGACAGTGGGATCTCCCGTACAGCAGCAACACTCGCACGACGTAGGGAGGGGGGATGAGTTCTACCTCCTCTATCTCAGGAAGGGGGGCCAACTGCACTCTAAAACAACATGGCAAAACACAAATATTTTTGAGATTGCAGAAAAACTATGACTTGCAATCTGCCAAGCTGTAAGAATAAGACATAAATACATGTTCCTTGTTTTAAACAGGACTGCAGAGACAGAGGGATGCCTACTACTGTAAAAAAAACATACGTGTACTTACATCTCTTGAAGGAGCTGTGCAACATCTGAGAAATGGTCAAGGATGAAGAACTACAGAATGGTGTGACAATGTATCAATATGTTTGTCTTTATTCTGTTGACCCACTAATGTAAGTGATGTAATAATCTTCAATGTACAGCTTTACTATATACAAGTCTATCAGTCAATATAGTACAGGAACACATTCTATACATACCAGGATTTCTGTCAATGAAGTCAGAGAGAAAATACATATGGACACGTGACCAGATAAGACAAGATAAGATCCCAGACCCAAGTTAAACTTAAAGGATACTGAAGGTCGTCTGACACTCCATGGTTTCCTCCTGAGCTCTCAGGTCATCACAGAACAGGTCAGGGTCATGGGTGAAGTCTGTCACCTTCAAAACAGAACAGCAGCTGTGAAATTGGTGTAACTGTTGTACTAAGGTCATTCAACTTTAATTTGTAGGTGTAAAAAAACAATGGAATAGGTGTAAAAAAAAAACAATGTAATGTCAAAAAGAAAACTCACAGAAAAGTTGGAATTTTGGCATAAGGATACATTTGCATTGGTTGTGCTTTGCCACATGATGTGAAACTAAATTCTCAATACTGGTCCAATCTTACCAATGTTGGAGCATCGTGCAGAATGACCAGGGCAAACTGGTGTTTTCTGTCCATTCTGCTTTTTGTCCTGACAAAAATCTCGATCACCCGCTTGGCCAGAGACAGTGGGGAGAATTGAGACCTGTGGGAGGGGACAAGAAACACTGTAGCTGTAACAATTTTTAAATATTTAAAGATTGAAGCTAGTATTCTGCATTTGTATCTGTATAGCTGGCACCCTTTGTTGTAACACAGCTTCGCAGACATGTGGCATGTTGCAGCTTATATTACACCAGGGACTTGTTACACTACACCTAACCTTTGCACAACTAACTGAAAGCATTGTTTAATTTTACTTTAAAGCTATCTAGTGAGGATGCCCGGGACCACACAGAAACTACATTATGTAGATCTATAGACATTTTTACCACTTGACATTCTGTGTGCTACATTGAACATGTCCTACTTACCCATCTCTGGAGCTCACGTGCCGGGACGTCATCTCTTTGCTCATGTCTAGGCAGACAACCTGTCGGAGTGAGAGAGTGGGGGAGATTGAATGATAGAAGAAATGAAGAAATCAACGAATGAATCAACCAATACCTCTTAGTTGGCAGCACCTGGATGATACAAAAAGGACTAAAAGAATATTGAGTGAGTGAATGAATGAATAGATAAGAGATGAGTACAAATACTTACGATTTTCTCAGGACAGTTGACCTTGGGCAGCAGGACGTGGATGGTTCCGTCGCTGCTGTCCTGAGAGTCCTGCGAACTTGACACAGTGCTGGCTAGGGAGTTCAGCTCCTCATTCTCAGTGTGGGGGGTCTGGGGAGAACAAGAGTAAGTGAATGACTGAGTGAGTGAAGGACACTGTGATGACCAATGAGTTCAGCTCCTCATTCTCACCGTGCATATAGGGCACCTGCACAGAACAGGAGGGAGTGATTGAATGAATGAGTCTATGAGTGAGTGAGTGAGTCCTGCGAACTGGACAGTGCTGGCCAGCGAGTTCAACTCTTCAGTCTCACCATAGGGGGTCTGTAGAGATTGGACTGAGGGAATGAAAGAGTGAGTGAGTGAGTGAGTGAGTGAGTGAGTGAGTGAGTGAGTGAGTGTGTGAGTGAGTGAGAGAGTGAGTGAGTGAGGGAGTGAGGGAATGAAAGTGAGTGAGTGAGTGAGTGAGTGAGCGAGGGAGTGAGTGAGTGAGTGAGTGAGTGAGTGAGAGAGTGAGTGAGTGAGAGAGTGAGTGAGGGAATGAAAGAGTGAGTGAGTGGGTGAGTGAGTGAGTGAGTGTGAGTGAGTGAGTGAGTGAGAGTAAGTGAGTGAGTGAGTGAGTGAGTGTGAGTGAGTGAATGAAAGTGAGTGAGTGAGTGAGTGAGTGAGCGAGGGAGTGAGTGAGTGAGTGAGTGAGTGAAAGAATGAGTGCAGGAATTACTGTATGAAGTTTAAAGGAAGATCCACTCCTACCTCATCTCGTGGGGGGTCTTTCTTCTCCTCCTCCTCCTTCTCTTCCTCCTCCTGTGTGGAGACGACCTCATCACTTTCACTCCGAGCACTTTCACTGACCGTGGTGTCTGGAAGAACGCTTTCTTCCTCTGTCGTGCTCGCCGTGGAACTCATACTTTCGCTTTCATCAACTTAGCAGTCACAGTTTGTAAACTTTTCAGTCGAGAGTCGCAAAGAAAGACGAAGACGATTTACCAGACGATTTTTCCCGGTCGTTTTCTCAACGTTTCACTTCCGGGTCGTGCCAGTGACATCGCACGCTGTTCTGGGAACGAGATCATTTCCTGTTTGGAAGCATATCTTTCCAAACAATATAATCTACAAATAGAGATATCATAACTATCATGATCATACTTTTAACTAAAATTATTATGAACGAGGGATTTATTATATCGAATCTATTTTCTGCGTGGCGATTATTTGGAAAAATAAGTTCTGGGAACGTGATAGAATAGTCTATTATTTCTGAGGGGGATACCTATATAAGAAGTATTTTTACATGAATATTTGGCATATAGGTGACAAAAAACAATACAAACAGTTTTCAATCTACTATAAATTTTTAACATTTATCTATGGAGTAAATTTGATAAAAGATATATGAAGGTTTTAGATATTATAAAACTCCTAGCTAAAAAAAACTTATACCCTATATTTTGCAATACTTTCGTCCGTCTCTCAAATACGTCACCAAAATGGCTGCCGATGGTGGAACGTAGCGAGAGAAAAGTGGGCTAGGACGTTTCTCTCAATTTTTGTCTTGTTTTGGACCTTTCAAACCACGTGGCTGCCCTAGTGCCCCGTAAACATGGACTCGGGCACATAGCAGAGGAAACGGGCCCGCTTTGGAGGGGTTTTGATGCAACCAAAATCCGGAATCAACGCGAGATTTTGCCGATCGATCTGCGAGGGCCAGCCTTGTTTTGCCTAAAAAATTCTAGAAAGCAGAGAGACAACTGGAACAACAACGACGGAAGAAGTCAGATTAAAGGCGATAACAAAGGTTTGTATGCAGAAATTGATGATATTTTAGAGAGAATTCGAGCCTTTTGGCTGCCATATGCCCGCTATTTCGCCTGGTTAATTAGATTTTGATCCCAAGTTTCATAATCTCCAAGCAGATCCCTCTCGGTGGCAAAAAGACAGTATCAAATTGGCCAGGCAGTATCCATTAGCCAGAGAAGCTCCGCGGCCACCGACGGGGATCAGGACAAAAAAAAACGCCATATATAAAAAGGTAACGATCTTTCCCCACAACCTCTGCTTGGAGAGTAAGGTTTCACACCAAAAAGATTCGCATGCTGCGTGTGGAAATGAAACTACATGTAGTGTGAAACAAAAACACTACAGATTATTTACGTATGTTGATTTATTCATTTCCAAAGGACCCAAGATACCTTGTAGTTTTGTTTCTCGAATAAATTGTGAAGAAAATTTCTATTAATAATAAGTATTATCATATATATGTAGCAGCTTCCATTTGGGATGTGCTGTGCATGTAAAATTATGTGCATGTAAACTTAAGTTAATGGATTTTTTTCTCCAAATTTTTTATTTTTAGGTACTAGATTTCTTTATAATGATCACAGACATCTTCATAGACATCTGTATATCCGGTATAACAGCTCTTCAATTTCAGCGTAACACACCAGGCTCACAGATTTGGCATGGCAGCAGCTGGTTATACTAGTACAATGTACATGTAAATTATTACAAATCTAAACGACACATAGCCTTAGAACATGGTGGGGTCGTGTGGCGCAGCAGTAGCGCGTTTGGCTCGGGACCTAGAGGTCCAGGGTTCGATCCCCACCCATGTCACCAATCTTGTGCCCTTGTGAAAGGCACTTTACACGATTTTCCTCACTTCACTCGGTGTAAATAAGTACCTAGCTTCGGTTAGGGTTGTCCCTCGGATAGGATGTAAACTGGAGGTCCCGTGTTTGAGGAGAGCCACACCCCAAGCACGTTAAAGATCCCATCACACCTTTCGAAAAAGAGTAGGAGCATGCCCCGGTGTGCGATGGTCCAAAATTCTACAGCCCAAATACTACAGTGTAGCAGAATCATCAGCAAGTTGATGTTGGCTAGCTTAACCTCCAAGACCTTCATTTTCTTAAGAAAGTTGTGTTTTCCGTCAGCTGTGTCAGGATGAACCAGGAGCGTAACATTAACAACAACCAGAACCAACTGGGGAACATGAGAAACTGGCTGTTTTCTTAAGAAAGTTGTTTTGTTTCCTTAAGAAAGTTGTGTTTCCTTCAGGTGTGTCAGGATGAACCAGGAGAGAAACATCAATAATAACCAGAAACACCTGGGGAACGTGCGGGACCAGCTGTTTTCTTAAGAAAGTTGTAGGTTTTCTTAAGAAAGTTGTGTGTTCCTTCAGGTGTGTCAGAATGAACCAGGAGAGGAACATCAACAACAACCAGAACCACCTGGGGAATGTGCATAACCAGGTGTTTTCTTAAGAAAGTTGTGTTTTCTTATAAGAAAGTTGTAGGTTTTCTTAAGAAAGTTGTGTTTCCTTCAGGTATGTCAGGATGAACCAGGAGCGGAACATCAACAACAACCAGAACCACCTGGGGAACGTGCGAGACCGGCTGTTCCATGCCCTGTTCTTCAAGGTCGCGATTACCTACGCTCGAGCCTTCCCCAAACCTGTCAGGAGGGTCTTTGAGTTCCTCGTGCTGCTGAAGGTACATTGGGATCCATGATTGCTTGTTTGTTTGTTTGTTTCTGCTAATTATATGGAGATAGTCTGGAGTTTGTTTGTGCAGGTGAATTCTTCTGTAAGTAGGGGCTGGTGTCTTATCAAGTACTAATAGTGTTCTAATCGGTTTCATTGTTGCCCTGAAGAAGGTGACTGATCTACACAGTCACAGAAATATTGAATGTACACTACATGTAAAAACCCACTGGATGTCTTTGGTTTGTTCCCAAGAAGAGAGGTGTAAAAACCTATGCTATGCTACTTGTACACGTAGTCCTAAAGTACAGCAATGCAATACAAGCAATCTCCATGATATCAGGACATCGGTAGGCAGAAAGCGAGTGACAGACTGTGGAGTGATTTGCCTACAGATAATTGCATATGTCTGAAATAATTTTCACTTATATGATGTAAACAAAATTGTGATCACTTTTATTACACCATACAAGCCTGTCCACAGTTCTAATACATCCACATACGTCTTAAACCCCCAAATACTTCAAAATCACCAACATCTTATTTTTCCCGCAGGCCCTGGTGGTCCTGTTCATCCTGGTGTACATACACATCGCATTCTCCCGGACCCCGATCACGTGTCTGGACCATGTGCAGAAGGAATGGCCGCGGGACGGGATCCTGCGGGTCGAGATCCAGCGTAACTCCACCCGACCCCCGCTGTTCCTGTATGACTATGAGTCAGAGTCAGGGATACCCGGGATGGAGGTGCCCTTCCCTAATGCCACCATACAGGTATGCAGAGATGTTGTGTTTGTTTCATATTAATGTCACAATATCAGGGTTGAAATTTGCTTCTGGGAATAGGTGCACCTAGCTTTAGAATTTAAGTGCACAGAAAAAAATGTGGTTGCACAACATGAATGAAATATACACAGTCATAATAGAATGTCAGTAAAAGCTAATTACATGTACGAACCTTAATGTCTCTCTTGAGAACTTGAATCTAAAATTCTATAGCTAACGTCTAGATTAATAACAAGGTTTCATTATTTGTCTGACACTTTTAAAAATGTGAAGAATGCTGTATACTAGTGTACAACAGTACCTTTACAAGTGTAAGTATGTTAACCTACACAAATATCTATTAGTTTACCGGATGGCCCCACAGTAAAAGCTAGGCACACATCTTCAGTTTTGGGTGCATCCAGTATTTCCAACATTGAAGAATCAGAAGAAGACATCTGTATTGGGCTAGTACTTCTGATGAATAGAAGAGATATTGTTCAAATATTTAATACAATTAATCTTCACCATAATTAATGACTTCTATTTTGTTCCTGCCAGGGCCTGAATGAGAATTTTGAGAACCTGTCCATGAGTGCAGTAGAGTTCCTGCGGGGAGACGACAGTCCCGTGCCACAGAAGGGACTACAGAAGGTCCGCGAAACTGTCTCCGAGTTCGACATGTTCAAGGAAGCAGGTCTGTGGGTTTGTTTGTTTGTTTGTGTGTTTTTTTTCTGGCAATGTAACAAGATACAACCTACATAATTAAAGTACTAACAAATCCATAAACATATAATTGTAAGGAATCCATAGATATGTAACCATACACATACATGGACATGGTACATGTATCACAAATACACAGTGAAATCTACTAGTGACAACCTCTACATAACTCATAAGGACGATCTGGCCATTGATATACAGTCAAACCTGTACAAGTGTCGTTGAAGTGACTACATAAGGACTACCTGGCTATTGTGACCACTTCTGGTACTGGTAGTCCCTTAGACTATTGTTGATGCAAGCATGAAGAGTCCTGTCTATAGTGACCACCTGTCCACATAGACTGGAGTTTATCAGTTCCCTAAGTCTTCTTCTCAGTTTTGACTGTATAACCAGCTATACATTGTATCTCCTTTTATTCCCAGTATGGCCTAGTGACGAGTATATCGTGGAATACTCCCTGGAGTACGGATTCCTCCGGCTGTCTCCTCAGACCAGACAGAGACTCAACATCCCCATCATGGTCGTCACACTGGGTAAGGAGATGCACTTCTCTGCTCGGGGCTTTGAACCTTGTACCTGTACCTTTACCTGTGAAATTATTTAGGAAAATATGAGTTCTGCAACCATGTTTTATGAAGAAGAAATGGCAAAGTCAGACGGCCTGTTAGCGATTATTATGTGCATGAACATTGCTCATCAGTTGAGGGCATTTGGAATGCAAGACAATGCCCTTACAAAATAGCAGAACTTGCAACAGGTACTTAGCATACATGTAAGCCAGTACAAATCAAGTACCTGCAGTTATAAAGAAGGCTGCTAGGGGACTATCACTTCTTCCTATTTCCAAAAAAGCAACCAGTACTGTACATATGTACCTACTGACCAAGACTACATGTAGGTTTGTTAAACTAGATCAAGATTTATTGGGATTTGTTCCATTGATAATTTTTTCCTTTCCAGACCCGACGAAGGACGAGTGTTTTGGCGACTCGTTCAGCCGGTTCCTGCTGGAGGAGTTCCTGGGCTATGACGACATCCTGATGTCCAGCATCAAGGGGCTGGCTGAGCACGAGGACAACAAAGGTAGGTCAGCCACGCCTCCTAGTTGGACACATGGGAATTGCAATTTGGATGAAAACAAAAAGGTAGATGCACTGAGAGGAAAATTA
This sequence comes from Branchiostoma belcheri, assembly GCF_001625305.1. Lineage (NCBI taxonomy): Eukaryota > Metazoa > Chordata > Leptocardii > Amphioxiformes > Branchiostomatidae > Branchiostoma > Branchiostoma belcheri. The sequence goes on from NW_017803202.1 coordinate 179,379, forward strand.
AGAAAAATTAACAAAATACTAGTTGAAGAAACATGGCAAAGGTGTTGCACACTCAGAATGTCAGTCTTTTCTTCTAAAATTCTGAGTGGTGCAGGTAAAATTTGTTTGGTGCTGGTAATTTTCAATGTTATTTGCACCAGTGCCAGTATGTAGAGAAAAGAATGTCGAGCGCTTGTTTTCAATGACTTGTAGTTTCAGTGGTTCTACCAACAAAGGTGAACTTTTAGCCAGATTCAGATGCCTTGTCTCCTGAAAATGGGTGATGTAGGTAAAACTTGTCTGTTGCAAGTAAAACTTGTCTGTTAATTTTGAAGGTATGCAGAAAAAATATGGTGAGCTCTTGTTAGGTTTACAATGACTTCTAGTAGTTCTACCAACGAAATTGAATTTCATTAGTATGCAGCTGCCTTGTCTCCCCGACAGGCTTGTCAACTGAATGTTGCAGGGCTTTATTTCTTCCATGCAGGTTACCTGCGGAACGTAGTGTCAGGGGAACACTACCGCTTTGTCAGCATGTGGATGGCTCGCACATCCTACATCGCCGCTGCTTTCGTCATGTTCATGTTTGTAAGTATTTAGATCGCACAAAAATATATATTTGCTTTTTGGTTGTTTGTTTGAGGCTCTTTTCCATCATCAAAGACTTGCATTTAGCTTCTGGCTGTTTCTTGTTGATGTTGTGAGGAAAGAGGTCAGGGTCAGACAAAATTCGCAGACACCATAAAGTGTGAAATTTAGCAAGAACACAAGTCAAAAACTTTGACTTTGGAGGGAGAATACACTTGTATATATTCTCTGCCTGAAACTGTGTGTAGCAAGGTACTGACTTTTAGAGACTAGTAAATGTAAGAACAATAAACATAGTTGTTCACCATCTTAATTTCTAAACTGTGCCACGAAAAGGAAAGCTGCTGTAACATTTTTTTGTTTCTTCCCTGCAGACCATTTCTGTGTCCATGCTGCTGAGATATTCCCATCATCAAATCTTTGTCTTCATCGGTGAGTCAGATTTAAATATCACACAATGTGGACTTTTCTGTTAAGGTGTACAAGTGTTAGCTTCTGCTGCACAATAGTCTCTCCTTTTTGAGGCTGATTGGGCCTTCTTCTTGAGAGTCATTCCCAGAAATACTTATACATGTATTAGGCCATCGCTATGATATCAAAATCAGACCATGATGGACAGGAATATGTTTCTGATTTTCCTGACTTAGAAAACTCAAGCTTGTAGGAACCTGACTAGTGGGAGGGCTGCAAGAATCTTGATATAGTCAGACACCAAGCTAGAAAAAGTCACCAGTCGTGTTGCCATGACAACAGAACTAACGCCCCCCCCTCCCCCCAGTGGACCTGCTGCAGATGCTGGAGATGAACGTGACCATCGCCTTCCCAGCAGCCCCTCTGCTCACCGTCATCCTGGCTCTCGTCGGTAAGGCACCACAAACTCTATCTATTACCATGGTGATGTGTTGCCATGGTGATGTGTTGCCATGGTGATGTGTTACCAGGGTGATGAACATCACCAGCACTTCTGCTCTCCTCATTTACTTTTGGCAAGGCCATGCAAACTATTGGTCTGGTCCACAAGCAACCAGAAAAAGTTTCCAGAGACACTTCCAATGATCAGTTTTCCTTCCCTGACTTGTTTGTGGCCTGTTTGTTCCAGGAATGGAAGCGATCATGTCTGAGTTCTTTAACGACACGACAACAGCGTTCTACATCATCCTGATGGTGTGGGTGGCAGATCAGTACGATGCCATCTGCTGTCACACCAACATCAGCAAACGCCACTGGCTCAGGTACTGGGGTGTACAAGGGTGTGTGTGTGTGTGTGTATGTGTGCGCGTGCGTGCATGCGCGGGACTGGAACGCACTTCTTCAGGTTATAACACAAATTGCAGAGCCTGACAACTTCAGGGAAGCCGTACTCTTGCACCTGAGGAAACAATAAGAGTGCAGTGCATTCCCTCCTTACCCCAACAGAAGGGTGTTGCACAGTATTCCTCAAGAAGAAGAAGTGTGTACTTGTAAGTAGCCCCCGGATAAAAGCAACTAACAATCATTTAAAAACTACTTTTACATCGGAATTTGACCTCTGGCCCTCCAAAGACCACTGACCGACTGTTGTGCTTAATTTATGTTAATTTAATGTATGTTATATTATCTTTTCTGTATTCTTGTTTGCATTATATTCTTGTTTATTTATTATGGGCTCTCTTGGAAATCAGCCCCTCGGGGCTGAAGAGACTACCCGTATGTTGTTAAGATGAATAGATAAATAAATAAAACATCCTTTCTTATTCTGATGTATTATGCCTTAATCCGTGTCTCTGTGTTGCAGGTTCTTCTACCTGTACCATTTTGCCTTCTATGCGTACCATTATCGCTTCAACGGTCAGTACAGCGGCCTGGCACTGGTCACATCATGGCTCTTCATCCAGGTGGGTTCATATGGGTGGGCACTAAAACAGATTTTATGTGAAAAATCAACATCAACAAAATGAAAGTCAACAAGCCTTCTCAAGAGTTTTTGTCTCTACTAGATAAACTGTGGGTTTCATGAATAAGACTGAAACAGCATCTATACTAGACTATAGACTCAGTCAGAAATGACAGAGAGTCAAGACTAATCTTTGCCATATACATTTGTACTTCGATACACCTGTTCCAATTTTGATGATTGTATCAGATACTGAACTAATTTTTTGCATTTGTGATGAACTTTTAGTAATTAATGTAATTTTTTCCTTCATTTCCACAGCATCTTTTTATTTCCACCACTATGAGCTGTCTGTAATTAAGAATCAATTTTGATAAAACCACTTTTGAAGTAAATCTTGTGTTTTTTTCTTCCTTCCGCAGCATTCGATGATCTACTTCTTCCACCACTACGAGCTGCCTGTGATCCTGCAGCAGGCTCGGATCCACACCATGCTGCTCAACAACCACAACGCCATCAACGTCAACAACCCCGTCAACATAAACAACAACAACACCGGCGGCCACAACAACCCCAACAACGCCACCGCCGCCTCGCAGCCCAACAACAACCAGCAACCAACACCCGGAGCGCCCAACGGCCAGCCCGGGGGCGTCGGCATGGCAACGGACAGCAACATCTCGGGCGGGGAGGACGAGGAGGAGTGGGAGGACATCGATGGTAGCCATGGCAACGACACCAGCAACATCACGGAGGTTCTGGACACGCTGGTGGAGATGGACCTTCTGTCGGAGGACGACCTCCCGCCGCGCGTTCCGCGCAGGGTCGCACCCGCCGTTCCCACGGATACAGACAACAGAGAAGGAGGAGGGGAGAACGTTGCCATGGAAACAGTTGCTACGGGAACGGTTTCCACGGAGACGGTTGTTGCAGCAGCGAGCGACGAAGGCAATAGCAATGCTGGGGTGGAAACGGACACCGAAAAAGGACCGATAGCGTCCGCGAGTGACTCTGGGGCGGGCAGAAAAGGTGGTGTGGACGCCCCAAGCACAGAAGTGCAGTCTTCCTGCCAGGACTCAAACAAACAGAGAAGTGAAAATGCAAGCCCGAGATCGGGCCGCGTTAAAGGACTGGATGATTCCGCGAGCGGCAGCGCGGTGGAGAAAGTCAGTCCCAGAATAGCGGGGGCATCCGGCGTGAGCGATTCTATAGCGTTCTTTGCGAGTGGGGAGGGGGGTGATTCAAGTCATAACAATGGGACAGACTAAGGCAAGTGCCATGCAGGCAGGGGGAGGTTGGTTGCGTTGGCAAGGCTCAAAATTCTTGGTCTCTTTTTCCTGAAACACTGCAAGTTGTCGGGATTTTAGCCTGCGATTCGGGAGAATTTTCTGCAAGTACTCAAGCTGCTGGCCCTGCCTTAAGTACAGCGTTTTCAGACAGATGAAGCCTTTACTATCTTCCTGCATAATAGCTACATACTAGCAACCCAGGCTTCTGTATGCTCCAGCATAGCAAGATTATTGTGCATAATCAGGACTGCAAAATAGCAAAAGTTGTTCACATTTCTACCTGCAATATGAAAATTGTTTTCCACAAATTTCAGGTTACGGGTTGGAACTTGGAGCCCTGGTTAGTGATGACAATTTGGCCATACCATTTTGACTTTCAGGTTCTCAGAATTGGGATTGACTGTTCAAAAGCTTACTTTTTCTGCCTCCCCCCCCACACACACACAGACACTCCCACACAAATCCTGATATCTAGTTGCATGTTGCTTCAGCTAAGGTGCTAATTTGTTTACAGTTTTCTTTTTTCTTCTTTTACAAAATGTCCCCAACCATATAGTGACTTTCACTAACTCAACTAACCTCCTTGGTCCTGAATATTGTCTGCATTAGATAGGCTAGGAGACACTGTAGCTTTTGGTCTTTGAGGGTTATGGTATAAAATATTTCTACTCTGTGCTTTAAGGAAAAAGGTCATTTGATGCCATTGACCTTTGACATGACCCCTGCACCAGCAAGCTGTGGAACAAGAAGGTCTGTGACCTTTCACCTTTGTTTTAGAACTAATAAGGTCAAACTATTTTGATGACCTTGAGGCCACAGCTGTGTATGTATATTAAGTGCAAGACAATATAAAATTTATTCAGAAACCTGTCAATGATTTCAGTCAGGTCTTGTACATGTAGTAGAATATACAGGAAAAAAAATTCAATTGGGGTGTCGCCAAAAAGGGGTGATGGGAGAAACTGGTGGAAAGAATTGTGGGGCTTGTTTTGGGACAAACTTGGGGAATCTAAAGGAACAAGAAGTGGTCTACTGTCCAGAGGCTTGCAAAACTGGTAGCTTTTTTAGAGTGACGCCATGTACATGTATGTCAGTCCTGTACATTCACAATGTAACTTGTGTACAGAAATGTGTAGGATATCTTGTTTGGCCGCACCAATTTTGTTTCTTGGTTCTTAGATTAAGAAAATAGTGAAGAACTTAAAGATTAACATGAACTGGAGTCTTAGGGGGAAATCCTTTATCTCGGTACACACAGCTTCAGGGAGTGGATATAGTCAGATTCAAGTTTTCCTACTAGCCTTGAGTTCTCATCTTGACCTATATTGGTGATGAATTTTTACTTTTAACTTTTGAAAGAGCCAAGGAAGAAAATTGATGTGGCCTTGTTTTAAGGCCTGTGAATCAATAACAACTGTAAGTAAAATGTTGTAATATCTGCCTTTCAAAGAGTCTAATCCAGAAAACTTCGATGTACACTTTGGAACATGACTTAGAGTTGAGCAAAATTATTTTTTAGTTCTGGCTTATCTGGAGAAATGACCACCTATAAACAGAATACACTTACAGTCAGAACTGCTCAAGAAGACCACTCAGTGTACTAATAATATATTGACAGGTGGTTACTATAGATTATGTGGGATTCTTAATGCTTGTGTCAATGGGGAAAAATTTACCTGTATCTATCAAACAGTGACTACCAAAAGGTGGTCACATTGGCCAGGTGGTCCTAATGCAGAGGTGGTCACTTGTACATGTTTTACTATAGTTATAAACATATAGGCAGTGATTCTCATTGCTGCTTCACAAACTGTAGTGAGGGTTTGGTAAGTTGGATAATCGGAAACAACATTTTTAAGGCCTTTTTTTTAAAGAACAAGGTACTACTTGCTAACATTACAGAACGGGTCCACATTACGTATAGTTAGAAACATGGGGAATGCTTTATATACACAGCCATAGTAGTAACTAATGTGTTACAGACATGCCATAACCACACTCCCAGTACACACAATCCTCTTATGGTAAAAACACAGTATTTTGTAAACAAGAAACAATTTCTATCAAGAAAGGCACAGAGTTAGGTTTAAGTAGTGATTGTGTCTTTGATAGAAATACGTCGGGCCAAATGCCAATTAACATTGGAAAGTCGCTAAATCTTGTGTTCGATATGTAAAATAAAGTTACACTGGTACCTCTGGGAGTGACTTCCAGATGTGCTGAAAATATGCAGAAAAATGTTAAAATTATGTAAATCTTGTATAAGTTGTGACATGTTATGTATTTCTGGCCTTTGAATAATGGAGTAAAGATATGTGAAGACGTGTTTCTGACCTGTGTTTTCTTCTATACAGGGACTGAACTCCTGAATAATGTTACTGTTTCTTGAGATACTATTTTTTTCTGGATCAAAAATCTTGGTCAGTTAATCCTACTATTTCCGGGTTTTGTATTATCTGTTCTGGGTGTGCTTTGGTGCTGATTTTTTTATGTCAGGTAGCTTTTGCGCTCGGGAAGAAATGGTATAGGTTTGGGCCTCATTGTGTGATGTGTTAGGATGTGTACAACAACACAGACGAGGTATGAAAACATTTTGATGCACAAAATTGAAATGCACGAGCATATAATCTCCAACTGGCAATTCATACTATCATACATGAACACAATGTTTAACAATTCACAAACCCTTCAAGCAAAGTCGTTCAGAAAACGTGAGACAACCCAATGGGTCTTAATGGCAATGCCAGAAGATCTGAAATTTTTCCAAATTTTGTACTCATCCCTTACAAGCTTTATGCTAGTATTAACAACGATGTTGCGTAACACTGGGTTACTATGGCTTTGATATGTTGCTGAAGGCTAGACATCCAGGTACATTCATGTACACAATGCATTTTACAAAATGTATCAAACATTTGCATGAGGTCTCTATTTTGCAGGTCCTTACAGAAAGGTAAAATGCTATGTACAGTAATTTATGCACAAAGGTTTTGTACAGTATGTACACAAGGACATTATATACATGTTTGTAGTCCTTGATATATATATATATATATATATATATATGGCCATTGTACCGATATCCCGGTAAGTTTCCCTAGTTCTGTTGCCTCAAACTGAATATGCCCTTTGGAGGTAACCTATGTGGCATTGAACAAGAGTCTTAGCAACCTTTTTGAACTTGAACAAGAATCTGGACAACCTTAATGTACTTGAACAAGGTTCTGTGCAACCTTTATGTGCAAACTTGTACACGAGTCTTTGTTTTTCATGAACTTGAACTATTCTGGATCTGTACGTAGCTGTTCGTGCCTTGACAGACGGTCAGTTCTCCTGCGCGCCGGACTTTTCCGGGTTGTGGAATCTTCGGTGCACCGGCGCCCAAGGAAACCCCACCCACACCCTCCGTTGCCATGGTGACATACGGGATGGCTTGATGCTGGATCTGGCCACCGTTCTCCCGAATGACCTTTGACCCTTTGCGGCCAGGCGTCTCCGTTTCGGGTGTGGCGACTTCCGTTGCCATGGGAACGGAATGCGTTGCCATGGTAACGGGGCAGCCCTGATGGTCCACCTGCACGTAGCTTGGGATGGCCTGCGACCCCGCACTGGCGTCTTTGCGGGGGGTCGTCTCCATCGCGTCAGGGCGGACCGCCAGTTCAGAAGTAGCGGCCTTGTCGCCCTCTGTTGCCATGGTAACGGGTTGCGTCACCTGGTCCACCTGCACGTAGCCCTGGATGGCCTGCGACCCCGCGCTTCCCTCTTTGCGGGGGGTAGTCGCCTGGTCTCCCTCTGTTGCCATGGTAACGGGATAGCCCTGATGGTCCGTCTGCACATAGTTCGGGATGACCTGCGACCCCGCACTGCCATCTTCGCGGGGGGCCGTCTCCGCGTTGGAGTTGACCGCCAGTTCGGAAGCCGTCTGGTCGCCCTCCGTTGCCATGGCAACGACGGGACAGCTCTGATGGCCCACCTGCACGTAGCTGGGCATGACCTGTGACCCCGCCATACCGTCTCCAGAACTGACCCCTGGGGTGCCTCCCGTTGCCTTGGCGACGTAACGACTTGAATCTTCCACCCGTATGTAGTTCAGGGTGGACTTGGCCTTGTCTCCCTCGGTTGTCATGGGAACGGCGTCATTATTCACGTATTCATTGTTCACGTTGACCCAAATAGCCTTAGCCACAGGGGGCATGCCCGCGACCTCTTCGCTGCTACCATGGCAACGGGCGTCACGGCCCGATCGGTCTGCGTCGTCCGTTGCCGTGGAGACGGGGCGGCTTGCCTGTCCCGCCGCGATCGTTCCGTCAGAGGCGCCCTCTAGCGGCCCGTCGGGGAGAGGCAGTGCCAGCAGCCGCCTCCGCTCCTCCTCGAAGTCGTCCACTATTTCCGGTTCCGGTGGGAGGTAGACGAAACGAACGTGCACGTCATCCACGTACTGGTAGTCTTCGTCAGCAGTCGGAGGCGCCTGGAGGGAGAAAAAAAGTGAGTTTCTTCCTTATTATATCCAAGCAGATCATATAATGGTGGCAAGGCAGTGTCCATTGGACTAGAGTAGTCAGTAGAGTTGTCATTATGATAAAGTTACTGTCTTGCCACCGAAAGGGATCTGTTTGGAGATTACTTCCTCATTCAAATCACGTTCTTATATTAGAAATTTTTATTTTCTATATTAGAAATTGTTACCACAAATGGTGGCTTTCAAAAGAGAGGCTCTTTTAAACCATGGTGTCTAAAAACATTGTGGCTCGTACTCACCAAGAAGTTCTCTGGGCGGGGAATCCTCGGCCAAAGATGGTCCTTCGCCATCTTGAAGCTGTGACAAGACGGATACAGTCAGTGGAACATTAATTACAGGACTAAGAGTGCAGTTTTGAGTCTGAATGAAACAAAAGTGACTTTTCGAGCGGGTTCAAGTTCAAGAAAAGTAGCTCGCTTTTGGAGATTAAAACCTCCAGTCCGAAACAGAAACGGTTAAAAAAAATGAGGGTGAATTTGACATCATGAATGGTACACCGGGCATAAAGGAACGAAAAAATGTATGGGGTCGTGTGGCGTAGCTTCAGAGTGCTCGACTCGGAACCAAGAGGTCCCAGGTTCGAGTCCTGACATGCCACCGATCTTGTGCCCTTGGGAAAGGCACTTTACACGACGTTCCGAAGTCACTTCGCTCAGGTGAAAATGGGTACTGCATTGTCCCCTGTGTTGCGTTGGTGGTGGCATTGGATGGTGGTGGCATGTTGGAATTTAAAAGAAAAGGAACGAAATACAAGAAAGGTGGTACTAACCGTTTTCCGATCGCCCGTCGATTGCAGAAAATGACCAGACTGAGCAGCAACAGCCCCCCAAGGACGGAAGCGAGAACAACGGTCATCGTCGTAGAACCTGTTCAAAGTTCAAAGGTGTTTCATAGATCAAAGTTCAAAGGTGTTTCATAGATCAAAGTTCAAAGGTGTTTCATAGATCAAAGTTCAAAGGTGTTTCATAGATCAAAGTTCAAAGGTGTTTCATAGATCAAAGTTCAAAGGTGTTTCATAGATCAAAGTTCAAAGGTGTTTCATAGATCAAAGTTCAAAGGTGTTTCATAGATCAAAGTTCAAAGGGTTTCATAGATCAAAGTTCAAAGGTGTTTCATAGATCAAAGTTTAAAAGTGTTTCATAGATCAAAGTTCAAAGGTCTTTCATAGATCAATGTTCAAAGAGTTTCATGGATCAAAGTTCAAAGGTAGGATACTGTGGAGTTCATGTGTCTTCTATCTGGACAAAAAAATACACTTGGTTTACTAGAGATGCGATTTAAGTTAAAGGTTGGATGACAAAATGTGTAACTGCGCATTTATGCCTACCTATGAATCCAGGGGCTGGTGAATGTACAGGTGGTTGTACTCCTGTAATAACAAACAAGAATGGCTACGTTATAGCTAGGGCACTGATTGTCAGTTGTTATAAAGTAGAAAATGCGTTTTACGAATTTTAAAGACAAACACTATCCCAGTCAGGCATAGAACTAGATATAGGCACAGCAATGGATACCACAATATGGCTTTATATTTACGTGGACTGGTGATATCGATGCTGTATGGGACAGATGGGGACTGCCCAGCAGCGTTGACGGCCCAAAGCACACCCTGGTACGCCTGTCCCACCGCGAGGTCTCTGAACGTGTGTTTAGTGGTGTTGGCGTCCACTGAAACACTTCTTGTGACGCCACCTCCTTCCGTTAGGTTCAGCTTGTAGTGGAGGATGGGGCCGTTTTGGTCCTCCAGGGGGATTTTCTGCAATATAGACAGAAATAACGTGATGTGGAACTTAAAAAAATAGATAAAAATCATGCAAATATCCGACACCAAACTAGAATTGGACAACAAGTCTATATGTTGGTTTCTGAGGATCCACAAGTATCAAGCTTGTAAAGGAAAGACATCTCACCTCCCAAGAAATAGTAGCATCAGCGAGACCGTCTTTGTCAGTGTCTGGCGTTAATTTGGCTTCTACCACTCTTGGTCCCTGGCCTGGAGCTGTGAATACCATGAGGAGGTGAATTTTCTCAGTTAAAGTTTAAGTTTAAGTTAAAGCCCTGTCGCAACCATTAGCATGGCGGCGCCCATCTCCGTTTCGTAGCCCTTGGGCCACTTAGTTATGCAACCAGTACAGCGGGCACTAGTCCACTAGTAGTAGCGTGTGTTTAACTCCCAGACTCTTTCCCAAATGCCGAGTGATAAGCGGAGAAAGTAGTTCTCTGTCAGTCTTTGGTATGACTCGGCCGGGGATCGAACTCACGACCTACTGAATGCAAGGTGAGCACACTACCCACTTGGCCATTGTACTTTCTCGAGTACTGTAGTTTAAAAAACAGCGAGTCCTATTAAATATTGTCATTCAGAAGACTCTTGACAGTACAATCTCTTCTCACGTCTGTTGTGTGAAATCTACCTACCCTCCTCCCATGTCCTGACGTATACCGGCTCTCCGTACTCCCCCCAGTACTCAGCCTCACAGCGGATCCGGACGGCGTACTCCGTCCCGGGACGCAGGCCGCGCAGGGTGAAGCTTTTCTGTCTTCCCGCATCCTCCGGTTTCTTAAAGACAAAGGAGAAGTTCCAAGTCATGGTATAGGATCTGATTCATATGACAACTGGATCTGCTTTTATACTGAAACACCGACTCTGAACCATAATTCCTGTGCCTACAGACACAGATAAACACACACACGCACGCAAGCATGCACACACACACGCACGCACGCACACACACGCACGCACACACACACACACACACACACACACACACACACACACAAACAAAAAGCTCTTACCCTCCAGGTTGCATTTCGCCTATCCCGGTACTGGAACTCACAACCCGACTCGTCTACCACAGTCCGGAAGGCGGGAGGGATGGAGGACTCCCACCGCAGCGTGACCTGGCGTGACCCCTCTGCGGTAGCAGTCAGACTCGGGGCGTTCGGCTTTACTGTGGAGGGTAATGGCATGGCTTCATTTCGTGAAATGACAAAAATTAATCTCCAAGCAGATCATAATGGCCAGAATAGTGAGCATTAGCTAATGCACACTCCTTTAGCAGGAACATGGATACTGCCTTGCCACCGTATGCATCTACATGTATGAGATTAAGAAATACCAGCTTTGATAGTTTAACAGTTCATAGTGCATTGATATGTGTGTTAAAACGAACCAGTGCCTCGCCTATTGAGTCAATGAAGTCAGTGAATGTTTCACTACGCATACTGTCTCTGACTTAGGGAAAAGAGACGCTGCTGCAGTGAGCAACATCGGCTCACTCTGTGATGATTAAAAAACAACAACAGACTAGAGAAATAACATTTGCAAAGCAAATGCATAATGTTTACCTTCAGACATGGTCTGCTCTGTTAATTCTTACTCAAACATATTCACATACATGTACTACTAGTATATGGTGACAGGAGCAGAGCAGACCATGAAATTGCAACATTATGTAACCCTACACCAGTCATCATGGTGACAGACGTCAACAAATCATGTCATTGGTCAGGTCAGAGGTCACTGTTTGGAGAAGAAGAGGAAGAAACTGAGAAAAAACATTATGTTTTCCTTCGGTAAACATAAAAAGTTGTTTGGTATACATTAATAAATCAGTAAAGTTAGATACCACTTAGGTTGCCTACCACTTAGGTACGGAGTTATATTCCATGGGAACGAACGAGCGCTCAGTCCAGTGTCGCCATCCGTTCTGGTCAGAACCACCTCGTGTCCGACGTACAGACTTGAAGGTTTGAAGGTACAAGAAGACGTTTCGCCATGATCTGTGACGTCACACTTTTGTTCCGGCCCCCTGCAGCAACGGGTCATTTAAGGTCATCAGTTCTAGTTGTCTATAATTAAGCGATGCTTCTTATATTTAGCATAATAAAATCATTACTTTGTTGTTGCAACACATGACAAAGCTGTCGCTATTATGTTAAGTACATGTACTGATATGTCCATCAACAATATTTAAATCAACTATATAGGAGGGTATAAAAAATTTGACCTGCGTCGTTCTAGCTACGAATGAAATAATTTACTACAGAACAAAAACAATTGCAATGCCTGTATCGGTTAGGGTTAGGATCAGGCACAGTTCTGGATAGTCTCCGTGTATGCAAGAACGTAGATTTGCCCCGTGTACAGTTCTGGATACGCGTGGACTATCCAGAGCCGTGGTTCTGGATAAAGCATGGTTCTGGATACGTGTGGACTATCCAGAATCGTGTTTGAGCAAGGGTCTGGATAAAGCACGGTTCTGGATGTATTTAACAATACTCACTTATCTTCCCAATATGCAACAGTGTATGTCGTCTCGTTCCCATCGCTCGGGTCTCGGTCCCAGGTGCAGGTGACTGTCCGCGCGTCCAGGTTACAGGTACAACTTGTGAAAAGTGGGAAAACTGAAAACAAATTTCTGTCTCTTAACTCGCTTTCTTCAACTTTTCCAACTGAAAGACGAAAAAACTACGCTAAGGCACACATTTCGAGAATACTCATAAAAGATCATAAAATGTGTGGCAACTTCTATAGTACTGCTTTCTACGGTTAGCCAAGACTTTAGGTACTAGATTGTATAAAAACTTTATAATTTGTGACCAAAGCTTGGACAACTAAGGCCACATATGTCGGCTGTACACGTTTGCTGTGCTATTGTAACACGATATCCCTGTTTTTAATGCTTTAATTTCCAGCCAAGCATACTTTTATGTAGCACCAGAGAAAAATTTTACATTAAGAATACAAATTACATCTTAGGATGTTTACATTTGAGATTCTTAAAGCGCTACAAGTAAAAAAAAAACTGGAAAAACCTGTTCAGAGTGCATGTGTGTGTTTATTGTGTAACACGATCCCTCTAGATCTGCTTTTCATGATCAATTCTTTAGTTTCAACCAAGATTCTTTTGTTTTTTATTTAATTACGTGCTACCAACGGAGACTTTTTTTTAGGTCTTGCCAATGGAGAGTCACAATTAGTAAATCGTGACAACTTGAGGAAAGGGTGCGGTGACTACTGTGGAAATAGGATACTCCTGTTTTTCAGGTTTTAGGTTTCGGCCAAACACATTTTACGTGCTACAAACAGAAGTAGTTACGTTTCCCTTCACCTATACAGTATACTTTTAGAAGTTGACACTTGAAATGCGTGTTTAAATCGTTACAAGTTGAAGACCTCCTCAGCGTGTATGTTTATGATGCTACATTGTACTGCGGAAACATGATACCCCTGTTTTTCACGGCTCTAGTTTTCAACCAAAAACGTTTTTACCTTTTGTATAACGTTCTAGCTCACAGCTATTCCGCACAACGTTAACATTTCACACCTGGTGTTATGTAAAGATTCTAAAAGCTTACCTGTCGCCTCTAGTGAGATCACCTGAAGGAGCAACGTCATCGCAAACACCTGTCGCAGTGAGGCCGCCATCTTGTTCTTGCTCAAGGTCGGGAAAGACTTCCTCTAAACGGCTCTGCGGCGAGATTTTCAGGGGTTTTTTTCACAACAAACTCACAACGTCTCACTCACTCGCTCATCTTCCAAGCATCCTTAAAGGTTGTACACGATGTTTGATGGTAGGAAACATACGAGTCGCCCGAGTTTACGCGACCGCGCCTTAAACGACGTAAAACGAGATGTGATAGTAACATAATCCTGAGTGTAACCGATATGGTCAGGTGTATAGAAAGGCAACAATAAAGGGAGACGACGGGAGGCCAAGTGGGGTTAAAGGAAAGTGGACTGGGGGTGTAAACAGTTGGTTGTTACGGTGGCCACGCTGAGACTAACAATCTCTTTCCACTAGAGCTACAAACGACTCTGTATTTCAGAATGTTGGGCTAACACGATACCCTGGTTACCAAACCTATTACAGCTCCCGAGTCCTACAGCCGATTTGCGGAGAGGATGTAGGATTCGGGAGCTATAATAATATAATGGAGAGAAGTTTAAATGGCTCTATAATGCTGGGAAACGTCTGAAACATCTCATGGAGGCAAATAACTACAAATTATATTAAGAATATATATATACACACACACTACTGACCGCCAAAACAATACGGCAAAGGAAACTACGTTTTGTTATAATAGGCCACTGTTTGAGGAAAAAGGATGAGTATAGTACACAAATATAAACTCTCACTATGGAACCGTAATCATGGAAAAGGAAGTGGTGGAAGATCGCACGTGACTTACGTTAAACAGCCGCTGCTGCTGACAACAGATCTACAGAGTTGTGGAGAGAACTTGCCAAAGTTGTGGGAAGATTCCGAGCGAGCTGGACGGAGTGAGTGAGTTCGTTCACTAGAACTTGAGTTTTCCCTGTACACGCCCCCACACCGCTTCCTACGCGGCCGGTGTATCTCCGTACTGATCTCTGCGTCACACGACATGATCTAAACCCTAAACTTGGGAGTGGTAGCCTCCGGCGCAGACTTTCTCCGGTAGCCTCCTTTTCAGGCGTTCCCGGATCGGTCGGTTTTTTGGGGGGG
>NW_017803202.1:194492-200616 GCF_001625305.1 Branchiostoma belcheri
TATCCCCCCCCCCCACCTCTTCCTAGGCAATCACTAACGAACCCCCACCCCCACTCCGGAAAAGAAACTTCGGACGTAACTACACAAACACAAGTAGTTTTAATTAGGCCCTTCAAAAGTCTGCGTACGAGGCTAGCCTGCCAACTATGCACTTCCGGGCTGTATGCTGCGTCCGAACCTTCCCGTGCATATCCGCGAAATCGGGAGGAAAACAAAAACTGCAAACTGTTGGATCGTCATAGCCTGTAGCTGGCACCGTGGATCTATACTGGTTATTTAAAATCAAAATGTGGACAGTGTATGGTGGTGTGTTTCTGCTGTATCGTTCGGTTTTGGGTCAAGTTTTGTTTTATTGTCTTGACGTCCTCCCACCGACACTACCCTACGTTCCCCTGAGTTCGCTAACCTGTGTAGATCAGGCACCGCGGATCGCTGGAAAATACTGAAGAAATTGGCCAAAATAAGGGGAATACTTTCATTTCCAAGCAGATCTTTTGGTGGGGGTAAGACAGTATCAAATTGGCCAGTCTGTAACCATTCCCCCACCAAAAGATCTGCTTGGAGATTACGAATACTTACCAGGAGAGTTAGCCGGATTTACACGGAGCCTGTGCGGGCTATTAAAGCACAGTTAACATATACGGAAGTAAAAGTAAGGTACATATATTTACAGTGTGAAGACTTCTAATATTAACCTATAACCTGTATGTTCTAAAACTACTTTTATACAAATAGGTTCGGCTTCTCTTTTCGGTGATGTTAGATAACATCGAGTTGGTTGGAAAAACTTAAACGGGACCGATAAATATTCAGCAAGACTTTTAAAAGCCGCGGTCTTTGACTTTTAGGTTTTACGTGTGACAGTGTAAATACGTTTAGGATGTGTGGTTGAATGTGCGAAGTCGCAATAATCTTGTCACGACAAAATGTTCGGTATCTGACAATCGCCTGGTTCCTTTCTTCCAGGAACCTGTGACAGTCCCATCCTGTTAGTCATCACTTTGGACTATTGAATAAATATTGGGTCGTTGGAAGTTCAAATCCCAGCTGTTGTTACTCACCCGACATGCACGCTACTGGAAAGGTTTATAATAATAGGAAATAGTAGTCCTCAGAGCGGGACCGTCCACTGTTCATTGTGCGTGCCGTGGGGGAATGATCGTTAGCTTTTATATATGGCCGTTTTTTTGTCGCTACCCCCACCAAGTGGCCGGCGGCTTTCTCTTGCTAATGGATACTGTCTTGCCACCGAAAGGGATCTGCTTGGAGATTAGGTACAATGAACCTGTAAATACTGATCAATTGTTGGTGGGGGTAGCTACAAAAAAAAAACGGTCATATATAAAAAAGCTAATGATCATTCCCCCACAACCTCTGCTTGGAGAGTAGTAAATACTGCACCTATATAATAGCGTCTGTCTTCTCTGTCACAAACAGTGGGAGATTAGCTCTTCGCATTCAGTAAGCTAAAACTGGATCGAGATCACTTTACTCTAACAATGCCATCCTGTTAGTTAACACATGACATGTTTTTTTTCGTGCCATTTCTATACCAACATTCTTACCTGATCTGTCAGTATCTATAATACAGTACATATGCAATACCCGCTTTAATACTGCTATATGTACATATCATCATCTGACCGTGAAAGTCTCATGGATTTTATAAATGTATAAAAACGGCGCAATAATAATGAAACAAGTAAAACATGTACGAAATGATCTTTATTTTCCCTTGCCTAAGTTGGTCATTTCGGGTTAGTGTACATTCTAATTTGTCTGAGGTATTGAAAATATTTCCTCGTATTTGACCTTCGAAACCTTTTCATTATACAAAATAAACGCCTCCCTTTTGTAAACAGAACCTTCACCATGGATACGGCCAAGTGCGTCTCCGTACGTCATTGGAAATCCGTGACGTCATCTAACCATGTGCACACTAGTCCGTGACGTCACTGAATACTGTGTACACACACCAGCTCTCTTGACTGAGCTAGCAACAATTACAAAAGAGGTGAGTACTAAATATCTTATCTAGGATCCAAATTGAATAGTTTTTCGCAAATGACGAAGTTACTTTCCTTGTGTACATAATTAGGAAAATGTATCCGCTGGTTTGCACATTTATTTATTTCCAATTTTTTACTGATAAAATTCAAGTTCGCTCTTGCTGTACCTACTAGTACATGTATGTACCGTACGTATGTCGAGGCTTTTGCAGGTCGCCAGGTGGCCTACAAGTCAACCACGCAAGTTCATGTTAATTTAAGTATATATGCAATGGAATGCGTATACGTACAACATAAAGTACATAAAGAATATTTACAAACGGCTACGTAGTGACAGCACGGATATATGGCTTGAGGGCGTATACTGTACTTCCGTACGATACTGATACATGTCTGATACGCATACGAGGTTCTGGCCTGTATAGTTTTTGTTTTAGTGCATCAGAACTAGGAAGCGCTTCTCACTTAAACGTTAAACAATTTGCATGAAAAAACAACAACACAAGGCTTAATTAAGACACCGTATGAAAATACTGAGGTACACTTGCTGCACGAAAGGACGTCTAACTTTTTATTGACGTGTAAATGTAAGTTGAAAGCTGATATATACAAACGGGACTATGTGTTTTACCTCCATACAGTGGCTTTTATTCCAAGCCTTCTAACGTCAAACAAGTTACACTTTCTCAATTTCCTGATAACTTAATTACAAATTCTTGCCAAATTGCTTATTCCACATGTTGGAAATAACAGAAAAATGATACAAAATGGAATGGTAGATACAGTGCATGTGGTGTCACGAAAATGAGGGTCTGACTGAAACTTGACTGTCTTGAATTAAGTTTGGTTGCTTCCTCAGAATATTTCTTCCATAATGTGTTGATTCCAACCGTTTTTTCTTCGTCCTCTACGAAGAAAAAAATTAAACATTTTTCAGTTTTTTTTTTAATTTTTGTGAATGATTTTAAGGCTGGGGGTAGGCAAAATATTTCGTCTTGGTCCTCAAATATTTACAAGAGTTCGGTTTCTGTGTCGTCTCTACGTCAGATGATGATGATGACGTGGCTTGTCACGTGTCATGATCTCCGTGACGTCAGAGAACTTGCTCCAGAAGCCCCCCAGGACGGGCTTACAGCGCACGCGCAGGAAGTGTCTGGTGTTGGGTTCGAGTCCCAGCAGGAGGAAGTTGCTCTGCTCACCTGTCTCCTGGACCTGGAGTTTAGAAAATTTAAAAAAAAACATGAGATCTCGAACCAGTTTAGCTTACTGAAGAGCTACTCTTTTACTGGTCGTGACAGAGAAGACAGATGCTGTATTTGCAGTGTTTCTTCTCAACGAAAGTGTTAGATTTCTGTCGAATCAACCGTTCTGTTTATCAGCTGTACTGCATGTTAGTTAAGCCACCAACATGGCGGATGCAAAATTACGTCATAGTCACGTGACTGCAAACGCCCAATAGCATCAGAAGATTTTGTCTCACCGTCCAATCGTCTTTCTGGTCGTTCTCTGATCTGTACTGCAGCTCGTACTGTAGGCTCAGGAACAGGATGTCTCTCGGTGACCTCCAGCTGACCTTGACCTTTGTCCCGTCGTTATGGCGGAGCCGGGTGTGCACGTCACAGGGCGGATCGGGTTTCACTGCGGACGGAATGAGGGAACGAATGAATGAATGAGTGACTAAATAAGTGAATGGATTCAGTGTACATCGACTTCTACTTGGAATTCTCACAAGCCATTACAGGTGTATTTTGTCCAATTCAATGTAGGTTGCATCAATTGCCCATCTAATTTCTGTATAAATTAACATTTCTTATCAAGAAATCTTAGACAGCCGACGAAATAGAACATTGAATTTGGATATATTCAGACATTCTTGCCCTTAATCAACTCTTGAGAAAGGTTTGTTTGTTTGTTTGTTTGTTTGTTTGTTTGTTTAAATAAAAGATCAGTCGTCTGTTCCAAATTCACGGCCAACTCAACTCTCTCCGTGGTTGTAACTACATAGTACGGCCGCTAGATGGCGCCACTACTCACCTCTCTCGGTGGTTGGATCTACATAGTACGGTCGCGAGGTGGCGCTGCCCAGCGCGTTGGTGGCCTGCAGCTCGAACCGGTACCGCGTGTTCAGGTAGGCGTGGTCGTACCCGAAGTAACAGCTGTCCACGCCCTCGTACTCAGGGCACTCGTGCCGGATCCGCCTTCCGTCGCTAGGAGAGAAATCACACGGTCAAAATCTGTTCTGTGTGTCTGTCTCCTCTCTGTCTGTCTGTCTGTCTGTCTGTCTCTCTCTCTGTCTGTCTTTCTATCTCTCTCTGAATCTCTCTGTCACCCTGTGTTTCTCTGTCCTTTTCCTGCTCTCTATGTCTGTCTCTGTCTATAACAGAAAAAAGTTGTTTCTGTTAGCCTTTTTTTGTTTTGTTTGTTTTTCTCAGTCTCTATTTCTCTCTCTATCTTAGTCTCCCTGTCTGTCTGTCTATCTGTGTGTGTGTGGGGGGGGGAGTTTGTGTCTGTCCTCAGAAATTCATTACTTGAAGGAGTAGAAGAGTCTGTAGTGCGTCTAAGACAGGTATGGAAGGTCTCTAGTGTGTAGACAACTCTAAGATTTATGTCTTGACTTACTTGAAGGAGTAGAAGAGTCTGTATTGCGTCTAAGATAGATGTGGAAGTGTCTGTAGTTTCTATGACTTACTTGAAGGAATAGAAAAGTCTGTATTGCGTCTCCAGGTCCGAGTCTTCCACCGACCAGGTGCAGCGGAACGTGTCGGCGTTAGTCGAGATGCAGTCCGGGATCTTAGGTACCTGCGGCTTGCCTGGAGGACGGGAGATTCATACATAAGTGTTAATCTTCACATAGGTTCAGATAGGTACAGAGGGGGGCATGGATAAATGGATAGCGCTCTTCGAGATGTAGTCTTTGATCTTAGGTACCTGCGGCTTGCCTGGAGGACGGGAGATTCATACATAAGTGTTAATCTTTCTATAGGTACAGATAGGTACAGAGGGGGGATAGATACATAAATAGCGTTCTTGGAGATGTAGTCTTTGATCTTAGGTACCTGCGGCTTGCCTGGGGGTAGGGGGGATTGATATATTAGTGTTTATTTTATCTATAAGACAGACGCAGAGCGTTCTGTAGTACTAGTGTGCAGACATATGTATGAGAGATGTCAGCGTTCTTGGCAATGCAGCACGGGGCTTGCCTGCAGGAATGGGCAATTGAGAGACTGATAGATAGATAAACTGATAGATAGATGAATGGGTAGAAGGATGAATGGATTGAGAGATTTGAACTAGAGATAGGAAGATCCCCCCCCCCTCTTCTCGTAGGGGACCTCTGAGCGAGCGGCTGACCTCAGTGTGCCAGGCGACCCTACCCGCCCGTCCACACGTCTGTCACCGGGCGATGTCCTTGGTGCTGAAATGGGAGTCCCAAAGGCTCAGGGAGACATCGTACGTAGCTCGCCCCATTGCTAAGTGGTTGGTGTTGACACCTTGAGCTTCTCACCTCTTCTATTTTGTCCATTTATCCATTCATGATTCGTGACATCCATTCATTCATTCTTTATTTCAGGTAGAGAAATCCATAAACACATTTTTTTTTCATGATTAGGCCATGTTGATTTGATTATATGGATGACATCCTCTGGGAAGCCCAAAACTGATGCGAGCGTCCGAATAAAAAAAAGTTTAGCAAAAAAAAAGTGGCTTTCATGATGAAATCCACGTGGTCATTAAGGTTGAACAAATGACACAAAGTATGGCGAATCCACTCTTCAAATTCATTTCTTTATATTTTGCCTTTTTCGTTTGATTTTGGCATTCTTCGACAATGGCTTCGTTTTCAATTATTCATTTTGCAACTTACGGTAAATATTTGCTCAGTTTGCAACAGTTTTGTACGATTTACAGTATGGTTGAAAACTTTTTTTTTTGGAAACGGCCGAAAATTCATGCGCGCGCGGATGTCATCCATATAATCAAATCAACATGGCCTTAATTTAAATTTTGTTATACTTACGTCCGATCTTCAGCACGACTTGAGTCCGCACTTTGCCGTCCACCAGACACAGATAGGTGCCGGAGTCCTCCACAGTCACGTCCTCCAGCCGGAGCTG
>NW_017803202.1:200789-204914 GCF_001625305.1 Branchiostoma belcheri
CACGGTCGGGGTGCCGGACGTGAAGGCGTCCGTCGCTGGAGGAAGGCAAAAAAAAACGCCGTGTCAATGCCTTTGTGTTATTACCTCCATGAAAAATGGAGGTATTGTTTTTGGCGTCTCTCTCTCTCTCTCTCTCTCTCACTCTCTGTGTGTGTGTGTGTGTGTGTGCACGTGTGTGTGTGTGTGTGTGTGTGTGTGTGTGTGTGTGTGTGTGTGTGTGTGTGTGTGTGTGTGTGTCTGTCAGTGTGTTTGTGTTTTCATACGTTTGTAGTCAGCATAACTTCATAACGCCTTTATGGATTGTGATGATATTTGGTATGCTGGTAACTCTAAAGAAGACAGGTGTCAAGGTCAAATATGGGCCTCCTGGCAGATGACCTTGGTACTGCAGCAGACAACGCTTTTGTCTCGTTGGATGATAACAGTCACATGAACATTTTTTAATGTTTTCACATCGTCATTAAGTTGTCGGTCGCTTAAGAAAGGGAGGGAAACAAGGCTTTGTTTTATTGGATGATCTCAGTAACGTGACAATGACGTAATTTAGCACCCGCCATGTTGACGGTTTAACCTTCTTCCTGCCTATCCCACAAGAACATATGTACGTCATTAAGGTTCGGTCGCTGAAGGAAGGGAGAGGAGCGACGTCATGTCAAAGGCTTAGTTTTATTACTTTAGTAAGTGTCAGTGCCATGTTGGATAAATGACGTTGGCAAAGGCATTATAAGATCTATACCTCAACGTTCCTGCTGTTTGCCTCTCCATACAAAGAGAGAGGGACGCAACGTCTGGCTATTCGACTATCATAATCGTGTTTTAAGTAACGGTATTTCCCTTGATATCTAAAGGTTGGGGTTAGACATGGATGAAAGTTACTTACGGTATGACGACACTTCTTCCACACCGACCGGAAACCTGAAGATGCTCGCACCTGGAAAACAGTAAAAATAAATAATCAAGTCTGCTGCGGGACTGAATCAAAGTCTGCCTTTTCCTGTGTTTTTCTTTTCTATATAGCGGCCTGAGCTCTTTGTAACGGTCTTTATTTTATACATGGTCTACATGTAGGGGTATGGTGCCCTTTGATGTGCCGCGGTTACGACGTCATTTAGCTACTATACTAATCCTGGGGAAATTACTCTTGTTGTGTCGATAGTACGTCCCTTCGTAATGTTTGTATTTCATTTCAAACTGCCCCTTCTACGACTACAGAAAAAATTCTTTAAAGAATCCACCAAATTCTATCCTATTTTTCCAAGCTTACAAACAAAAGAACTACTGTCAATATAAACCCCACATATTACAAAAAAGGGGGAACGGTACGTCTTTTACTGTTTCAAATATAAAACAAGTCCAACCTAACAAGTTAAGCCCAGCATTTAGATTAGTAGTCACATAGTATACTAGTACCATTATCTATTGTCTGTACGGCATTTTCATGCTACTTGCAATCAATGGAAGAAAATGCAACGAACGTTTCATTATGCTTCTCTACGTGCAGTGAAAAGAACGATATTTTTCGGCCCCCTTTACTTCCTAAGAAAGAACACATCCTACTACTAGATAGTGCTCATTTTCATGCTACTTGAAGTTTACCTCCGGATAAGAACTTGCAACATAAGACCATATGTTTCTCTAAGTGAAAAGAAACAGCATTCTTAATCTTATATACATCTTTAACTTCTTAAGAACGTACACATCCTTACCTTGACACAGCGTCGCGACGTGGAGAAGAAAGGTGACCAGGTAAGAACAGGTGGTCCAGCCGAGGTGCATCTTGCTTCACTTTTCAGGTAATCTCCAGCAAGGAAAAAGAAATGTAACTGCTTCCAAGTTGTGGTATGGCTCCTTCCAACGAGTTCTCAGCCCAACTACGCCTGGAAGGGAGAAACAGTTCTTCTTAAATACTATCAGACTTTTACAGATGATCAGGATTTAGTCAGACGTTGACGCAATGGTATTTTATATTTAGGTACGGCCTTTTGCCCTATGAGTCACCATTGGTTTATACAGAAGGCCTTCCTGTTATGGCAATCTATTTTTAGACGCTTGCGTACTGAATAAAATCCTTCAATTAAAAATATAGCCGTTTACGCACGAAAGAACATCCTTCAGCTTAAAATTAGTTCCTTATGTGCCACTTCTGACAGTTTCCAGCTTTGTCACTCTCTTTAATTCCGTTTTAAGTTGCTTTTTTCTCTCCGGTACCGCCCCCTCGTCCGGGAAAGTTCAAACGCGTTGACGTCAGTTATTCCCTGCGCGTTGGTTGGTTGTTTCCGGGCTGACGTCACCACCTGGCAGGTCGTGGTTGGTTGATACCGGAAGCGCGCCTTTGTACAAACAGGGATGGGCGCAGACAGGGCGAAGTTTACCTTTTCAAACCGGTGTTTTCTTCGTTTCCTGTGGTATTTTCCAAATTCGGACACAAAACATTCATCGAAACAATTTTTCGGATGCCGGAAGTCTATTTTTGATTGTACAATACAACAGGAGTTTTTCGCGTGAATTTTATGCGATCATAACGTTTGTGTGCCACTAGTCGGTATCAAAATAGCCCTGTACCATAAGACTGCTCAATACGGACAAATAATGCGTAGCCGGTATAACCGCCCTTCGGCGTAACACACCAGCTTCGCAGGCACGCGGCGTGGCGGCAGCTAGCTATATCACACCGAACGACTTGTTACATACAATATTTGCACATTTAATTGCAGGAGTTGTTTAAACTCAAAATTAAAGCCATCTGGTGATGATGCCCTAACTGTGCTCGGTGGCAACGAGTTCCAGTCTACGATAGTTCTGGGGAAATACGAGTTTTTGAACACCTCAATTCTTGGTTGATGTTAACTCTGATATTTGAAGGCATGACTGTTTCTTATTCTGTTTTCTTAACTGTTTTATGTTGATACATAAACAGGAAAATCCGCCCTTCCTATGACGCTGGCGTCTCCGGGAATTCCGTGTGGCACAAGATGGTACGGATACAAGACGTCTTTTCCAAGTCGGAAATGTTTCCGTTTCCAAGAGTTGCGGTTTCCTTTCCATACATGTGTTCCTTAAAGCAATCCTTATGTGTTGCGCGTTGCTTTGTATGTGTTACTGTTTTACGTTATTTTCTTATTGTGAATGTGTACTTTTTAAATTGAATCCAGGAAGAATAGATTAGATCTACTTAGATGTAATCTAACGGATTTCTAATAAAATATCAAACATCAACATCATACTATTTATAGCTAGCCTCCACCAGGCACATTACCACTTTCACGTTTTGATACTAGTAATATGACGTCAAAACAGGTGGTTCATCTGCATCGCTAGTGCAGATCGCTGGGTGGCGTCTTTCCTTCTACACGCCTAACTTTGTATCACATTTTTGCCCCACAAAAACTTACAAAGCTGGCTGAAAAATAGCACAATTAAACCACACAGGGAGGATAACTTGCCAGAGGAGTTTGGCTACCGTAGGGTTTCATTTACCCGCGTATAAGTCCAAGAAGAAATGTTACCCTAACCGCGGGCTCACTACCCTGTCCAATTGTTCAAAATATTTTCGCGGATTTCTCCTAGTTCTATCCGTAACCCATTATGAAAACCTAATCAAGTCAAGGGTCATCCAAGAAGGCCGTTAGAACGTGTCACGTGTTCGTTTTGTCCCGTTTCTACTGAGTTCTAGGTACGCATGCGGATTTTGAAGGTAGGATTTTTTTCCGCTTTGCCAGACACACACTTTAGAAGTGCCCACAAACACGTATAATCTTACAGATAAGAGTCATTGTTTGCAACAAATAACACTCTTTGTCAGATCGTCATTACCTATTGTACTGTCTGTTTGTTTTTACCAGGAAGTACGCGGCATTACCTGTAGTACATTACACTTGATGACAGGTACTAGGTAGACACAGCACTATTATTACCTCTTAGTCATTTTGTATATCTGCTATTCGGCGCAAAGCCCTTGTCACACATTGCCTACTGTGGCTTCCCGACCTTTTCCAGACCATGGTTGGGAACTAGTCGTAAGCAGGGCACATCTATGGTTGGGAGTTGGTCGGTTGTCTTGTTACCGTCGGGAAGTGCTATTTTAGACGTACCCTTGTCGTCGGTGGTTCTTTTACAGACTGTTCT